>NC_066511.1:95621-103121 GCF_024679095.1 Eriocheir sinensis | reverse complement strand
CTCACACATCACCAGTGTACGAGGAAGATGGAGACAGTAGGTGAAAGTGAGATAGATTAGGAGGAGGAGGAGGAGGAGGAGGAGGAGGAGGAGGAGGAGAAGGAGGAGGAGGAGGAGGAAAAGGAGGAATAGTAGGAGGAGAAAAGTGAGGAGGAAGAGGAGGTGGAATGTATTTAAAAAACAAAAGTTTAAAATGGTCATACATAATGAATGCGAGAGTCCGGTACCGCTATTATACTACAGTTCCTGTACACCTTTAAATCTAACTTCGCCTTACATAAATATCCTCAACATATCTAACTTTTCTGTGATGCATCTATTGTACTGGAAATCACACAATGACTGCCAAGCCCGTTCCACTCATCCACCTCTCTATTAGTAACACAATGCTTGCCTACATCCTCGTTGAATCTAAATGTATACAAAAATCCATTGTTAGGTGTCCTATCCAGCTCTCTTACTAAGAAAACCTTATAATCTTATCCTTTTAAAGCCCTTTATCCTATTGTAGTTTTTATCGTCTCCTCGTACTCTTCGCCTTTATGGACAATCCAGTTTTATAATTGTATGTCAATCTTCATATGACAAGTTTCTCAACCTTTAAATCGTTTTTGACAACCTCCTCTGCACATATTCGAACGTCGTTATGTATATGACGTAGTAAAAAGAGGAGAACTGAACCGTATAATTGAGATGAGGTAAAGAAATGCTAAACATAGCCTGAGAATGACTTCAACATTTATGATGCTTACTCTCCTAAAAATAAAAAAATAAAAACAGTACACTTCTTGCACGATTTTTAGTCTAATGCATCGAGATGTAGGACGAAGATCAGAGCTCAACAAATCTCTCTCACATCTATGCCTGCTTGGGGAAGTGTCATCGAAGGAATGATTATATGAAGGTTTACTTCTGCCTATAATGAAAATACTACAGTTTCCGACATATGTATAACTCAGTTGGCCACTTCCCCGCCCACTCAAACAATACCTATTTCGTCTTGCAAAACACTAGAATCCTTATTTGATTCTTTTACTTTGGTGATCTTTGTGTCGTCCACAATCTTTGCTAAAAATCACTTCTTATTCCTGTTCCGAAATCATTATAGCATAACTATGACAAATAGCAACAGACCTAATTCCGAAACATTTAGGTCCCGAATCGTAACACAGCACAGGGTCAGAATTATTGACATTGATTTGCACTCATAGGTTTGGAGGGAACGAAGGAGCAGGAGGAAAAGGTCAAAGAGGAGGAGTAGGAAGGTGGGTCGGTAAAAAAAAAAAAAGTTAACTGGTGAACATCAGATGAATGTTAGCAAGAAGAGGAGGAGGCGTGTCAGTAAAAAAAAATAATAAAAAAAAAAATTGTAGTTATCCAGGAAGAAGAAGAGGCGGAGGAGAAAGAGGATAGGAGCAGGAGGGAGAAGAGGAGGAGGAGGAGGAGAAAGAACAAGAGGAAGAGAAGGCGGTAGACGAGGGAGAAATAGAAGCAGGAGGAGGAGGATTAATCATTTCAGTCAACAACCTCGAAATATAGTTATATGGGATTATGCGTCTTTCCAATAGTTTAGTATCAGAGGTCAGTATCGGAAGTCAACAGGGAAGACCATTATCGGAAGTTATATTCGGAAATTAGCAACGGAACTTAGCATGGGAAGTCAGCACCGGAAGTCAAAAAGTCATTATCAGAAGTTATATTCGGAAATCAGCATCGGAAGTCAGCATTGAAAGTTAGAACCTGAAGTTTGCAGTGGAAGTCATCATCGGAGTAAATACTCGGAAATCACCTTCGACAGTCGGCATGGAAAATTAATGCCGGAAGTCAACATTATAAGTCAGCATTAGAAGTCATAATCAGAAATTAGCAACTGAACTCAGTATGGGAAGTCAGCATCGAAGTCAGAAGTTACCAGAAGTGAGCGAAGTCTCGGAACAGGCCTCTAGTAAAGAGGGTGCTCGCCAATATGTACGCTGCCCACCACACCAGCTAATGTTTGTATTCAGAAAAGAAACTACTCCGGGGAATGGATTTTTTAGGAAGGGGTATCAATTTACTAAGCTTTGATTTATCCTTATTTTTTTCCGTTCCCTGACGCTTGTATTCATGGGTGACATTTTTTTCTGAATTTTCTGTTCCATATGAAAGAGAGGAGTCAGTAGTCACCCCATTTTGCACGCGTTAGAAAATAGAAAAAATAAGAATGTATTTATATTTAGAAGCTCTTTCCCCTAAGAAAATAAACACCCCCTCAATATTCCCATTTGAAAACTAAACTTTTGATATTTATTGAGCCGAGATATAGGAAAACTCTGTTGTTAAAAATAAGCCTTCATTTTGACATATTTTTCAATTAAGTGAATGCTAGAAATGTGCGAAATGCAACTTGTTATACCTGGATACGTTTAAAATTACAAATTTGCAATTTCTAGAGAGGCAAAGAGCGAGTGAACACTTGCTTGAATTTTACAAATGAATAAAAGCTACACCTAAGGAGGATGTTAGTAAAGTAGTGGTTGCAGAACAAGACTCGTATAGTAGCTGGTTCAAGTTAATTCATTCAAATACAATACAAAGGCAAATATTACTTTAAGGATAAGGTGGTGGACGAGTGAAGCAGGCGTCTTGTGTGGAGAATCAATACGGAAGCACCTTTTAAAAAAAGGATGGGTAGTAAATTCATGGATAGGGAGGATATGTAGTGTTATCTTTACAGGAACTACCCTGTATATGATGACTGGTTGGCCGCTGGCAGACTTTATAATCTTATGGTTTCATGTTCTTGAAATGATAGTTCGTCGTTTCATTATTGTTGTAAAAGCAAAACTTATTAATCCCCAGCTCAATAATAATCTTCCCGGGTATAGTTATGCTTCCCTTTATATAATTAATAATAGTAATGATGCATACGTACGAACTGGCGAACACACTCTGATAAGTGATTCAGGTAGTCAAGTCTCTAATCTTACCAAGCTCCTCCACGCCCTCGATGTTCACTTGGCGGGAGATGGACGCCTTGTCAAAGCACATGACCTGAGTGATGTAGCGATTGTCTCTCGTCGTCACTTGCTTACAAATCATATTGTCCCGCGCTCCTGTAAGTCACGTGAGTAGGGATGGGGGGTCAAAGGGACAGCAACAACCGTAGAACAGTCATCTGAAGGCGACGACTTAAAAGAGGAAGAAGAGATGTGTGGTTAGAGAGGGTTTGTTGCTGGATAACCAAAGGAAGAAAGGAGACAGAAGATCTTGTGTCTGTTATCAGAAATCAGGATTAAGCTCGCTAAAGATAGAGGAAGGAAGGAAGGAAGGAAGGACGGAAGTCAGTGTTACCTTGTCTGTTCATTATGAATAAGAATGATGGCACTTTTATGTAGTGGGAAGTTTCACTCTTTCTGTCAGGGGCAAACGAAAGGGCACAATATAACTAGTTTTCATTGTGCTGTTAGGCCGACTAACAACACACTGCATATAAAGAACTTCCATAATCTGTTCAAAGAAGAAAACATCTCTCACCTTATTATATTTCTTGGGGAACGAAGCCGGAATGGGAAAACCTTGAAAATTGCTTTCGTTTTCGCCTTCTTTTTATTAAAGGTTATTGAAACCAGGCTTCTAGTCACATTTATCTCATACTAATACCTTAGGAATGTTTATGTTCTGATTGAATAGGTTTCTTGGCTGAGGCAGTAGTGTGAATAAAATATCAAAGGAAGCTTGGTTTCGCTCACCTTTGCATCAGCATGTTGGAAAGACAGGGAAGTATAAAGCGAAATTTTCAGGGTTACCCCATTCATTGTGCATGTGAAAAACGAGAGGGGGTGAAGTTTTCTTCTCCATGTTTTTTTACTTTTATAAAGAACTATTCAAATAACTTAAAAGAGGTATGATGGGACTCTGCCCCAGAGTTTAGTTCAGAAGTAAAGCAGAAATATTGCTCTCGTGTGTGCTTTCAACAGAGGACTGTGCTGCCCTCTAAGTAGAAGTAGCTTGTTTGTAGGTTTGTAGGTTGTCTTAATTATGGCCGATATGCGGCTGGTGCAACAGAAAGTCATCAAGGATCAATTTTTTTTAGTTAAATGGTTCCAGGATTGCGTCGTGTTTTAAGACATAGTCTACATGTCCTTGAAAGGTAGAGAAAGTAGGAAAGGTTGATAAGCAAAAGGAAGGTAGAGTAATGGTGCAAGAAAGAAAGGAATGAAGTGGTTTTGGCAGTGGGTGTGTTGGTGGTGGTAGTGGTGGTAATAGTGGGTAGAAAAGAATGGTCATGTGAGTCACTTAAAAAGTCAGCAGAGGCCGGAGAGACAAAAGAGTAAAACAAATTAAGCAAGACAGATTATTAGTGCTTAAAACATTACAACAGCATCTACAACAAGCAAGTGGATCTGTACTTTATGTGAACAAATAAAAGCAAAAAATATATACTTCATATATTACGGCTGCATGGTGATGGGTGAACAAGCAAAACTAATAATACAAAGCGATACACTAGTGTAGTGCTTTAATTGGGTTAGGAAAGCAAAAACTACTAATGGGTGCTGTGAATGAATTTATACATTCTTGAACGTGATATGTGACTCTGTCTATTATCTTGAAGCGGACAAAAACAATGCTTGACGCAACGCTCTGCTCTGGTTTCAGTGAACCAACATGCCCCTAAATAATTAAAAACCGTCATGCTAAATCACACAAAAAAAGCAATAAAAGACACTGGCATGTCCTCACTGCCGTCTCTGCTCTTTCTTAAGGTGCTATCACACGGGCAACTTGACTGGCATCTTGCCGCCAATACGGGCATCTTGACGCCAGTATTGGTGGCTAGACGCCGCCAATCACGAGACGCCAATTATCGTCATCTTGAAGCCAGTATTGGCGTCTTTGTTTACACTTTCAGCTGTTGTGTGGGCATTGTCTAGCCATGGAGCAGATTATTAGGTCCAAGGATGCTCTTGCCACCCTCTGTGAGCTCTATCGGGAAAATAAATGTCTGTGGGACGCCAGGGATGAAAACTATTCGAAGAGAAATATGTAGAGAGAATTAAGTTTTCAAGAAATTAGCAGAAGATCTGAAGGAGTACGTATCCAATATGGGACCTGTAACGCCTGGTAAATCCTTTTTTTTATACTCGATATATGTTTAGCATCCAGCTTGTTTTGATCTGTGCTGAGGCCGAGAACATCTGTTGCGCGTGTGATAGGAAGAGCGCTCCTTGCAACCGGTACCGGCGGCTAGATGCCAATAAAAGTCACTGGAAAATGTCCGTGTGATAGCACCTTTACGCTGTCATTAGCGTGAGTGAGGGTGGGGAGGGTATATGTAGCGGGGATATAGGTGGGGATGTAGGGACGGGTTTAGTGATTGGGTGTGTCTGTACTCACTTCGACATATGTTCTCGTAGTAGGTTCCCGTCCGCTGTCCGTCGTCCATGAGCGGCCTGAGGGAGAGAGAACACAAATATCGACTCTCTGATGCGTGACAGGAGCGTGGCTTGATCCTTCGTCCTTTTCGACATAGTGCTTCTGCAATCTTGTGTCGTTGCTGTAAAGCCGGTGCCCAAAATATGTAAAGTTCCGTCTTTACCTTCTATGTTTTTACGGGGCTGTTCACAAGAGCGTCGTGTGAAACGTGATTTCAAGTTGTAAGCAAAGTCAAGTGACTTTGGTTGTAAGTGACTGCATGCATGTGCATGTGAATAAGTGTGTGTGTGTATGTGTGTGTGTGTGTGTGTGTCCTGTCAAGGAGGGGACGAAACTCCTTGAGGAGGCTAAAACAAGAGATGGAGAGGAAAAGCGGCACCATCGACATGTGCGGCAGGACCTTCCACCTTCGTCTCCGGGAGGCGGGGTCACGTGCCTGACCTGTAGCCGTATCTGCGACTCGGAATTCGGTCTCCGCTTTCACCAGCGACGTCATCGGCGACCTAATGTGGAGCGATGGTCGTCTTCGTTTCGAAGGACTACTTTAAGCAAGCAAGTAGTAAGCAAGCTAAGTGTGTGTGTGTGTGTGTGTGTGTGTGTGTGTGTGTGTGTGTGTGTGTTAGAGATTGGCGTAATAGGTTATTTGTAACCTATGGAATACGCATGTCACGTATGGGGGGGATCCACTCACACAGCTCTCCTGGGCAGAGTGGGGTCTAAGGCTCTTCGTCTCATCAGCTCTCCGCCTCTTATTGATAGTCTTCTGCCTTTTAAATTCCGCCGCCATGTTGCCTCCCTTTCTATCTTCTATCGATATTTTCATGCTGACTGCTCTTCTGAACTTGCTAACTGCATGCCTCTCCCCCTCCCGCGGCCCCGCTGCACACGACTTTCTACTCATGCTCATCCCTATACTGTCCAAACTCCTTATGCAAGAGTTAACCAACACCTCCATTCTTTCATCCCCTTCACTGGTAAACTATGGAACAGCCTTCCTTCATCTGTATTTCCTCCTGCCTATGACTTGACCTCTTTCAAGAAGAGTGTATCAAGTCACCTCGCCATCTGAAATTGACCTCTCTTTTGGCTACTCTTTACTTTTATCTTTTATGGGAGCGGCGAGTAGCGGGCTTTTTTTGTACTCTTTTTGTTGCCCTTGAACCGTGTTCTTTGATGTAAAAAAAATCATTCACTTCGATCATTATCTGAAAAAAAAGTTCTAGCTATCAGTAATCGATTCTTTGAAACTACAGAAGATTTCTACTTACGTTTAAGTTATCGTAAAATGTTTCTCACAGAAAAATAGTATATGCCATCATTTAACCTAACCTAATCTAACTAATATAACCCAAAAGTGTATATTTCGTAGCCGCTGGGAGAAACGGGAGAGCACAGTCAATCAATCAATTAGGGCATGTAAGTATGCCTGACAGGCATGTCGCCAAACCCACGGGTTCCTCTAGGTAACTCTCAATTAGGTCCCCTTCCCATCCTATGTACCTCATGCACCTACGTATGTACCTCTATCGACTTATTCATACTACGATCTCTGTAGGTGTCCCCTTGGTCCCCTTTACTAGAGGTTGTCTCTAACAGAAACAATTCGGTGAGCAGAGTAGGCTTCTGGGTAGCGTCCTTGTTAATGAAATTGGCAATCACTCGCTATAGTAAACAAATAATAGTCTTCGAATCAGTCTTACTGACTAATAATCGCGTTTTGCACAAGTCATTCCACTGATATCACATGATTCTGCGCAGGCACATAATATCAAAGGTATGAATCCACCTTTTCAAGTCATTATTCATTATCCATGTCTCACAATGTAATATACTGACGTATGGGTGTCTGTGTGAGCATATGTGAGTGTGCGTGAATGAGTAATTATGTGTAAATTATCAAACGTGTGTAAGTGGTTGTACTAGTGTGTGCGTGTATATGTACATGTATCAGTGTATAGGGTAGTGGTCAGACTACTTGTTTAACTGTTGGTGATGTCAGGGGCTGAAGGCGAGACTAGGTGAGGTGGTTCGCCCGTAGAGGCCGAAAGGCAGTGGCCTTCCATCCCACGAATTGCCCTGACG
>NC_066511.1:48121-85621 GCF_024679095.1 Eriocheir sinensis | reverse complement strand
CCGCCGTGGTCTGTGATTTTCAGGTGTGGTGGCCTGAGGAACTCATTGTAGCACATTTTTGGATGCAAAGTATCTCCCTTTTTCCTCCACTTTGGATATCCTACATCAAAGCACATCATACATTCACTTATAAAGAGAGATAAATCCATGAGGTCACAAATGAGACTGAGAGCCAAAGGGATATAGAGGAAAAGAAACAGGGATGAGGATTATGAGGAAGGTGGTTACTAAAAAGCTGGCAGCAGTGAATTATGTGGTAGATCATGATAATATTTGTATAAGAGAAGCCTGAGAAGGGAACCAGTAGTCATCAGTATATGGGAAGCGAGAAGGGTGCTGCAAGCCTTCCAAAAAGACCCTTCCCGTGTCCTGACTTTCCGTTTCCCTATTTTCTCATCAACATCAGAGAGTAGTTCAGCATGCTCTCTAAAGACAAATCCTCTTTCTTTCCACACCACACCACATACACGCAACACACACACCATTTCCCCCCCAAAATTATATTCAAAATAGCTACACAACGCAATGCCTCGGAGTCCCTGCCTGAGGGGTGGATCACATATTCCTCCAGAGAGGACTTCTCTTTTGGTTTCCGACTTGAGAGGCGTCTTGATAACTCCTCAGGCATTTTTTCAACTATTTCTGCAACATTCGCGGTCTTCGTTCCAATTTCCGTTTTGTGAAGCACCATATCTCCTCCTCTAAACCTCACCTTCTCTTCCTCATCGAAACACAGGTCTCGGGGGCTACTGACAGTAATCTCTACTCTGTTCCATCCTACTATCTCTATCCTAAATTTCAATCCAAAGCTGGATGTTGCGTCTACGTGCGCAACAGCATGACATGCTCCCGTGCCCACAACCTTGACTCTTCTGAATTTTCCACCATCTAGCCAAGAATTAATTGCCACTTTATTACTAAATACGTCTGTGCTGTTTCTCTCACCTAACTCTACTAACTATATAAAATTCTTTAACTATTTGAACTCTACAGTGGAGCACATCTTGACTCACTTTCCCTTCGTTGAAATACCCATCTTAGGAGATTTCAATGTTGAGCTCCAGCTTTGGCTTTCATCCTTTTTCACTGACCAGGTGGTGAACAAGCCTACAGCTTTGCTCTCCTCAACGATCCAGAGCAGTTGGTTCAGTTCTCTATACGTGTTCCCGACCGCCTTGGAGATACGCCCAACATTCTAGACCTTTTCTTAACCTCTAATCCTTCAGCTTACTTTAACAAACTGTTCTCTCCATTGGGCCTCTCCGATCACAATTTTTCTTTCTGCATTCTGACCTATCGCAGCTGTACAGCCTGTGGATCCACCGAAGAGGAGGTGCTTCTGGTATTTTGCTTCAGCTCGGTGGGAGGGCCTGAGGTTGCACTTTTCCGATTTCTCGTGGAATTGTTACTGCTTCCAGGGGACAGACTTCTCTGTGTGTGCCCAGCACATCACTGAGGTGATTGTCTCTGGAATGACGACACATTCCACATACTTTCTCTACTCCTCATGCTGAAGAGTCTTGGTTCAATCAATCACGCTCCTTTTCGTGATATTAGAGTTACAGAGGCAGCTCACAAAAGATACCAGAGTCTTCGTAATCCAGCTAATCACGATCTTTACATTTCCGCCCGGAATTGTGCCAAATCTATTCTCCGACTTTCCAAAAACTCTTTCATAAATAGAAAGTGCCGCAACCTTGCTTTTTTCTAATTCTTACAGAGACTTATGGCACCTAGCCAAAATATCTCCTTCAATTTAACTTCTTCATCTTTCCCTCCTCCCCTAAACCCTGACGGCAGCACCGCCGTCTCATCTACCTCTAAGGCTGAACTCTTCGCTCAGACTTTCTGTAACAACTCCACTCTGGACGATTCTGGACATATTCCTCCTACTCATCCCCCTCTGACTTCTTTATGCCTGTTATTAAGATTCTTAAGAATTATGTTTTTTATGCTTTCTCTGGCCTCAATTCTCAGAAAGCTTATGGGCCCGATGGCGTGCCTCCTATTGTGCTTAAAAACTGTGCTTCCGTGCTGCCACTCTTTCGCCTCTGCCTTTCAACATCTACCTTTCCTTCCTGCTGAAAGTATGCCTACATACAGCCTGCGCCTAAGAAGGGTAACCGTTCGAATCCTTCAAGCTACCGTCCTCTAGCTTTACTTTCCTGTCTTTCTAAAGTTTTTGAATCAATCCATAACCGGAAGATACTTAATCAGTTATCCACTTCTGACATTCTTTCTGATCGCCAGTATGGGTTCTACAAGGAGTGTTTTACTGGTGATCTCCTTGCCTTCCTAACTGACTCTTGATCATTCTCTCTTAGCCGTTTCGGTGAAACTTTCGCTGTTGTGCTAGACATCAAAAGCCTTTGACAGGGTCTGGCACAAGTCTTTGCTCGTTATTCCTTTCTGCCCGATCTATCTCTGCTGTAGTAAACGGTCACTGTTCTTCCCCTAAACCTATCAACAGTGGTGTCCCGCAGAGCTCTGTCATATCTCTCACTCTCTTTTTGTTGTTCATTGATGATTTTCTTTCCAAAACGAACTGTCCTATCCATTCTTACGTCGATGACTCTACTCTGTATTACTTAACTTTCTTTGATAGAAGACCCACCCATCAGGAACTATTCGATTCTAGGCTGGAGGCCGCAAAACGCTTAACCCCTCTGATCTTACTATCATTTGTGATTGGGGCAAGAAAAGCTTGGTGTTCTTCAACGCCTCAAAAACTCAATTTCTCCTCCTATCCACTAGACATAATTTTATAAACACCTATCCTCTATTCTTCGACAACACCCAGTTGTCACCTTCTATTACAGTGAACATCCTCGGTCTGTCCTTAACTCAAAATCTCAACTGGAAAATACGTATCTCTTCTCTTACTAAATCAGCTTCTTCGAGGTTGGGCGTTCTGTATTCTCTCCGCCAGTTTTTTCCCCCTTCCAGATGCTATCCATATACAGGGGCCTTGTCTGCCCTTGGATAGAGTATGCATCTGATGTGTCCGGGGGGCTCCACTCACAAAACTCTTTTGGACAGAGAAGAGTCAAAGGCTCTTCGTGTCATCAACTGCCTTCATAATACTGACAGTCTTCTACCTTTTAAATTGCACTGCCATGTTGTATCTCTTTCTATCTTATATCGATATTTTCATGATGACTGCTCTCCTGAACTTGCTAACTTCATGCCCCCCCCCCTCCCCTCCTCCTCCTACGGCCCCGCTGCACTCGACTTTCTACTCTAGCTCATCCCTATACTATCCAAACCCCTCATGCAAGAGTTAACCAGCATCTTCATTCTTTCATCCCTTACACTGGTAAACTCTGAAACAGTCTTCCTTCGCCTGTATTTCCTCTTGCCTATGACTTGACCTCTTTCAAGAGGAGTGTATCAAGACACCTCTCCACCCGAAATTGAATTTTCTTTTGGCCACTCTTCACTTTCTTCTTCTGTGGGAGCAGTGATTAGCGAACTTTTTTTCAACACTTTCTTTATGTTGCCCTTGAGCTGCTTCCTTAGCTGTAAAAAAAAGGGGTTGTAATCCTACTTGCAGTAAAAACCCTAAATAAAGACTTTTTACAGTAAGGGAGGCAGCGTAAGGGCAAAAAAATATAAACAACAAAAAGGCGAGCTAAACGCTGCTCTGAACAAAAGAAAAAAGAACGAGAGGCCAGAACAGAGGTCAAATTCCTCTTCAATGTGTTCAAGTCATAGGCAAGAGAAAAGACATAAGGAGGAAGGCCATTCCAGAGTTTTCAAGCAGAAGGGATAAAAGAATGAAGATGCTGGTTAACTCTTGCATAAGGGAGTTCTATAGAATGGGGATGAGCAAGAGTAGAACTATAATTCACCTGCACCAGTAAGGCCCCTCAAGAGAGCCTACCGCCGCTACAGGCAGCAACTAATATATATATATATATATATATATATATATATATATATATATATATATAGAGAGAGAGAGAGAGAGAGAGAGAGAGAGAGAGAGAGAGAGAGAGAGAGATTAAGATATACATACAGTGTAATGGACGGCGGACGCTTTTGATATTGCGGCGCCCTTGTCATTAAGCCACGAATTTTGGAAAATCAACCGCTTTGGTGCGAATCGCAATAACTCCCTTATTTCTGGGGCTACAGAAATGTTTTTGTTATCAATCGACGGCAAAATGAAAGGTCTATATTTTCGAATTAGCGACCGTGCTCAAAAACCGACTCGAAAGGGTACAACATCCGAGTAAAATTGCAAACAACGGCTCTGAAAAATAACTATTTTTGAGTTCCCAACCTTGAAACCCACTCATTTTTTGAGAACTTCAAAAATAATATTTACCAAATACTTTAGCCCTACCAATGTGCTTTCCAATATGATGCATAACATTTCCCTACTCCCAGTAGTTTCGTCACTAGAGCTCGAAACGTAAACCCTTTTGAAAGAGATTTTTATGAACTCCAGACACTTTGCCGTTTTTGTCTAGTGTGGCATTGCTATTGCCTCTAAAAGGCTGTAATTTGGCATGTAGCCCCTCTTGGCAATGTAGTATGACCAGCTCGAAGGAATTTTTCATAGCCCGATTTCAAGTTTGTCGTCGAGCCGTCACAAAATAGCCTGTTTTTCGGCCCTTTTGCCGCGATTTGGACACGTCCTAGGGTTTTGTTTGTATTTTTTATTTATTTATTTAGTCCTTTCCATTTTTTTCTAATTATTAATCTGTATTTATAGAGCTTTAATTTGCCACCAAGCACGCCTTCCTAGGTTCAGTAGGTTTTGCTCGAGCTTGACCAGAAATCGCGGCGAAAATTCACCGAATCTGACTCATTTCACGCGCCGCGACGAAAAACCTTCCTGACGCCACAACAATTAATATATCTGCATACAAATTCATATATGAACACTTCAATATGTTGACTATCTTGTAATCAAATCGTTTTAAGATATCTATATATAAAAAGCTACATTTTTATATATAATCATTTCACTATATAGCTCAACCTATATTGAGCCTTATTATACATATTTTTTGAATTTTTTTTATTTAGTATTCAACCCTATTTTTCCCATCTATGAATAATACATTTAATTTGCTTTCTTTTCATACCAAATATATATATATATATATATATATATATATATATATATATATATATATATATATATATATATATATATATATATATATATATATATATATATATATATCTCTCTCTCTCTCTCTCTCTCTCTCTCTCTCTCTCTCTCTCTCTCTCTCTTTTTTACAGCTAAGGAGACAGTTCAAGGGCGTAAATGAAAAAAAAAAAAAAAAAAGCCCGCTACTCACTGCTACCGAACAGAGGTCAAAGGAGTTTCCAAAACGAGAGGTCAGTTTTGGGAGGAGAGGTGTCCTGATACCCTCCTCTTGAAAGAGTTCAAGTCGTAGGCAGGAGGCGTGAGGGATGAAGGAGTGAAGATGCTGGTTGACTCTTACATAAGGGGTTTGGATAGTATAGGCATGAGCATGAGTAGAAAGTCGTGTACAGCGGGGCCGCGGGAGGAGGGGAGGCATGCAGTTAACAAGTTCAGAAGATCAGTCAGCATGAAAATATCGATTGAAGATAGAAAGAGAGGCAACATGGCGGCGGAATTTGAGAGGTAAAAGACTGTCAGTGTGAGGAGGAGAGCTGATGAGACGAAGAGCCTTTGACTCCACTCTGTCAAGGAGAGCTGTGTGAGTGGAGCCCCCCCCACACATTAGATGCATACTCCATACGAGGGCGGACAAGGCCCCTGTAAATGGATAGCAACTGTGCGGGGGAGAAGAACTGGCGGAGACGGTACAGAACGCTCAGCCTCGAGGAAGCTGATTTAGTAAGAGATGAGATATGAAGTTTCCAGTTGAGATTTTGAGTTAAGGATAGACCGAAGATGTTTAGTGTTGAGGAAGGTGATAGCTGTGTGTAGTCAAAGAATAGTGGATAGTTGTTTGGAAGATTGTGTCGAGTAGATAGGTGGAGAAACTGTGTTTTTGAGGCGTTGTGTGTGTGTGTGTGTGTGTGTGTGTGTGTGTGTGTGTGTGTGTGTGTGTGTGTGTGTGTGTGTGTGTGTGTGTACACACATATATACATACATATTTGGTATCAAAAGAAAGCAATTTAAATGTATTATTCATAAATGGGAAGAAATAGGATTGAATACTAAATAAAATAAAAAAGATAACATGAATAATAAGACTTGATATAGGTTGATTTATATAGTGAAATGATTATATATAAAAAAAGTAGCTTTTTTTATAGATATCTTAAAATTGCTTTAATACAAGATAGTCAACATATTGAAGTGTTCATATATGAATTTGTATGCAGATATATTAATTGTTGTGGCGTCAGGAAGGTTTTTCGTCGCGGCGCGTGAAATGAATCAGATTCGGCGAATTTTCGTCTCGAGTTTTGGTCAAGCTCGAGCAGAAACTACTGAAGCTAGGAAGGCGTGCTTAGTGGCAAATAAAAGCTCTATTTATACAGATTAATAATCAGAAAACAAATTGAAAAGCACTAGATAAATAAAAAAGTTATAAGCAAAAAACTAGGACGTGTCCAAATCGCGGCAAAAGGGCCGAAAAACAGGCTATTTTGTGACGGCTCGACGACAAACTTGGAATCGTGCTATCACAAACTCCTTTGAGCTGGTCAAACTACATTGCCAAGAGGGGCTACATGCCAAATTACAGCCTTCTAGAGGCAATAGCAATGCCACACAAGAAAAAACGGAAAAGTGTCTCGAGTTCGTCAAAATCTTTTTCAAAAGTGTTTATGTTTCGAGCTCTAGCGACGAAATTACTGGGAGTTGGGAAATGTTATGCATCATATTGGAAAGCACTGGTAGGGCTAAAGTATTTGTTAAATAAGTTTACTAACTAAAAAAATGAGTGGGTTTCAAGATTGGGAACTCAAATTTTTTTTTTTTTATCCTTTCGAGTCGGTTTCTGAGCCCAGTCGCTTATTAAACAATATAGCCCTTTTATTTTGCCGTCGATTGATACCAAAAACATTTTTGTAGACCCAGAAATAAGAGAGTTATGGCGATTCGCACCAAAGCGGTTGATTTTCCAAAATTCGCCGCTTAATGACAGGGCTGGGGCAAGTTTCCGGTCCATAGTGTAGGGCTCACTGATTTTTTTTCTCTCTCTCTCTCTCTCTCTCTCTCTCTCTCTCTCTCTCTCTCTCTCTCTCTCTCTCTCTCTCTCTCTCTCTCTCTCTCTCTCTCTCTCTCTCTCTCTCTCTCTATATATATATATATATATATGAAAAAAATAAAGTCGGGTTTCATTTCGAGAATCGTAAGCAACCTGAGCTCAGAAGCTCAGAAGCCTGGCCGAAGCTCTCATCTCTGGAACTTGGAACCACAATCTTCAGCCTTCTTGACTTTGCAAAGTTCAGAAGGAGTGAACTGTTTACGTTTCTGGTACCAGAGTCGTGGGGAACAACACAAAACTCGTAGTCATCTCTCTCTGTGGCAGTATCTGCATTGAATCGCCGACGACAATGAGTGTGTAGTGTGGGCAGCACTGGTTAACTGTAGAATCAAGTTTGGCGTAGAACATCTCTTTCTTCAGAGGAGTAGGTATATACATCTCTGGCAGGCATACTGCAGTCCTCTGTTGTTTGGCTTACTCCTATTGATGAATTCATGATGCTGGTGAGGTTGAAGCACACTTTCAGCTTCATATCTCTTATTGAAGTGTATGCCCCTACTGAGATGTGGGAACTTGAAAAGAAGGTGTTCTATGCCAAGCACGTCTCTAAAGGGAACCAGTGTCCCCCGCGCGACACACCCATTGTGTTGACGACTTCAGTGCATCGACTGACACAGAGAGAGTTGGCTCTGGCACAAGAATGTAAACATATCTTTCCTGCTGAACTTTGCAAAGTCAAGAATCTGGAACCAGGTCTGGCGAAATCGTTGGAAGTCGTGGTGTTAGCTGCATGAGGAGGCGAAGCCTCTGAGACTGACGTTCTCCTTGGCAGAAACCAAGGTCCAGTGGTTTGGAGGCTTGCTGGATGACACAGTTCAGTCTGTTCATGCGTTTGCGTGTGGTGAGGATGTCGGGATCACCAAAAAAATCGCATACCTGGATAGCTTAGTACATAAAAATGGTTGGTCTTCCTGGGAAGTTACCCGGCGGATTGGCCTGGTCCACAGTGTTATGGACACTCAACACACGTATATGGCATTGTCGATACCTATGCAGGAGGACAAAGATTCGAATCTTCAATTTGCTTATTTTCCCTGCCTTTCTGTATGACTGACACATAACCACTGAATAGCGAGTTGGAGAGGCGTGTCAATGCTTTTGGTACTAAGTGCTTTAGCAGGATCATATGGTATCCCTAGAACGACTCTGTGTCAAACTAGCGACTACGTGATGAAACTGAATCGAGGTATGTTATTGGCCTTGTCCGTGAACGCCACGAGGATGTCGATTGTTTTTATGCGAGACACTAAAACTTTAATAAGTGGAGGAGACCAAGAGGACGCCCACGTAACTCATGTATGGGGCCAGTCGATCGATCCTGCCAAGAAAGACTTGAGATGTTCATGGCAGGTGCGTGGAAATTTGCTCTGAGGGGCCGTCTGGAGTGGAGGCGGTAGATGAATGAGACGACTCGCCCCCGGGCGTGTGCACCCCTTTAGTTAGTTAGTAAAGTACGAATGTGTGACTATGTCTGTTTCAAGCTTAAGTTTATGCTAGCTAGCCTACAGTGTGTATTGGTTATCATGCTTTGCTACGGTTCCAAAAGCCTGGGTTCGAATCTCGGCCAGGAAAGTCAGCGCATAACCCGCTTAAATTTTCACCATCCCTTCCAGGCAGGAAGAAAAATAAGAACATTCGAAAACCTGGGGAATTTTGGGCTGTGGTAACCCGGATGTTGCACTGATCCTGTGTTCCGGGGTAATGGGTCCACGCTCGACTCAAGGATCAATATGACGGAGATGAGCGGAGACGAATATTTTCCAATTTTACCTTTGCGATGCCTACTCTGCCCTACTCAGCTCATTACATTTTATTGTGTGTGTGTGTGTGTGTGTGTATATATATATATATATATATAGATATATCTATATATATATATATATATATATATATATATATATATATATAGATATATAGATATATATATATATATATATATATATATATATATATATATATATATATATACATATATATATATATATATATATATATATATATATATATATATGTAGATAGATAGATATAGATATAGGTAGATAGATATATAGATAGTTATATAGATAGATAGATAGATAGATAGATAGATAGATATAGATAGACAGATAGATAGATAGATAGATACATGGTACAGGTGCATACAAATATATACTGGTTGATGAGGGAAGCGTGAGGAAAGACGAGGAAATTAGGGGAAGCCGAAGAGGAGAGCTGGATGGCGCGCGCGCGCGCACATGTGCATGTGAGGGTATGCGTGTGTGTGTGTGTGTGTGTGTGTGTGTGTGAGTTTGACTGTCGGTGGGACCGTATGTCAGCAATGAGCGGAGCGAGAGTTCCTTGCCATGATCCACACTTCCAAGAGAGGCGTTGGCAGCCGAATGACGACGAGAGAGCTGTGAGCATCTCGTTAGAGCGTGACTGACTTCCGCCGAGCAGCCCAAGTTTGTGTGTCAGTGTCCCGTTGTCATGGGTGCAGTACCGTTGTGTGTGGGGGGGTGGGAGGGAAGAGAGAGAGAGAGAGAGAGAGAGAGAGAATTACATAGAATTACATAGATAACCAGACCACACAGGCCCTAAGGCCCAAACTAGGTGTTCTGTCCTAAACCTAAGTGATAGTTGTTATGCGGCCACCATGACGTTGAAACTGACCTAGTGAACATTGAGATGGAGGAGATAGCGGTCAAGATCATTCCTAAACGATGCAATCGAATTACACTGTACCACTGATGGTGGTAATCTGTTCCAATCTCGAACGACAGCATTAGTGAAGAAGAAATTTGTGCAATCTGAATGAACTATTCTACATTTGAGTTTAGCGCCATTATTTCTCGTTCACGTCGAATCATCCATCACAAGCAGCTTGGTCGGATCGACGTTGGTAAAATCGTTAAGTATTCTAAAGCACTCGATCAGTTTTCCTCTCAGGCGGCGTTTTTCAAGAGAAAACAAGTTTAGATGTGACAGCCTTTCCTCGTGGGGTTTGTTTCATAATGAAGGAATCATCTTGGTTGCTCTACGCTGAACACCTTCTAATTTAGCAATGTCTTTCGCATAGTGGGGAGACCAAAACTGCACGGCATACTCCAAATGAGGTCTGACGAAACTATTATACAAAGGTAGTATAACATCTTTATTCTTGAATGAGAAATTTCTCTTAATCAAACCCATTATCCTGTTTGCTTTTTTTAACGGACTCGTTGCATAGCTGAGAGAGAGAGAGAGAGAGAGAACCTTAGAATATGTATATTAATGTTTGCAATAATAACAAAAAAAAGTTGGTTGTCGGCCTCACCAATTGGTAATGCTAGGATCAATGAACTGCTTTGTGAAAGAATACAAAAAACACCTGTCACAACGCAGCTCTAACCGTATTCAAAGTAGTAGTAGTAGTAGTAATAGAAGTAGTAGTAATAGTAGTAGTAGTAGTAGTAGTAGTAGTAGTAGTAGTAGTAGTAGTAGTAGTAGTTATGGTGATGACATATGTAGTGCTATATTGAAACAGCAATGACGGCCCGAACACACTCACCTCTCAAGCACAGGTTCTCAAAGTAGTCCACGCCATCCTTCTCCAACATGTTCACCGACACGCCCGCCGAGCGACGGTCGTGTTGACTCAGTTGACATTGCAGGGTGACGTAGTTATATTCGGCGCTCCGACACACGAAGCGGCGCTGCAGGGTAAAGGAGGAGTAAGTGTGAATGTGTGAGGCAGTAAAAGTGTGACGAGAGAAAATAATACAGGTCATTTATCTTTATATGCTACCTGATTCTTTACTTTGTCTCACATTCAGTTATTTTTTTCAGACTAAAATATGAACATTATGATTAATTTATATTCTAAATTTAATGCCACGGGGCACTTACATTTTAACACAAATCTTTTGTGAGAATCAACACTAAAATGCTCTCAAAAAACTGGCTTTCAATGCAACACTGAAGGCTACAGAAGTTTCTCGTATTGTACTTGGTGTTTTGCTGAAAATCAAACAAACATTAAAGCGTTTTCTTAGCCCCTGGTCTCTCTCTCTCTCTCTCTCTCTCTCTCTCTCTCTCTCTCTCTCTCTCTCTCTCTCTCTCTCTCTCTCTCTCTCTCTCTCTCTCTCTCTCTCTCTCTCTCTCTCTCTCTCTCTCTCTCTCTCTCTCTCTCTCTCTCTCTCTCTCTCTCTCTCTCTCTCTCGCTCTCTCTCTCTCTCTCTCTCTCTCTCTCTCTCTCTCTCTCTCTCTCTCTCTCTCTCTCTCTCTCTCTCTCTCTCTCTCTCTCTCTCTCTCTCTCTCTCTCTCTCTCTCTCTCTCTTTCATTTATTGTTGTATCTGTTTTATTAACATCACAAAGAGTCATATCCGTAATCAAAACAAGATTAATACTTTGCATGGGACTTAATAAATAAAAAAATGTTATTGATTTATGGTAAAAGATAATTGACCAAAATAAATATATTTCGCTTTTTCGTTGTAACAAATTAGAATGTTTAATCATAAAGAAATATGTATTTTGTATATGATCAATACACAACTAACAATAACTACACTAACTATATATTATTGAATATTACTGAGGCCAGGCCGGCAAGTATTAAATATCACATCCATCGACAATAGCTAGCTAAGAGTTTGTTTACACAAACACTACGCCACGCCCCTCACTTTCAGCAGTTATGCATGGCCATGGGGAAGAACAGTGCCTCCCACTCCTGACGCTCATGAAGTAGAAGTTTGAGTTCCACAGTTTGAGTTCCTTCCCAAGATTCAATCAATCAATCAATGGGGGATACATACGGAGGAGGGAGGGGCATTGCCTGACCTATCCTACAACGCCAAGCCCAGGGGGACCTCCGGGCGCCTCCTTGCAGGTCCCATTCCCGTTCTGACTACCTTATGGTAGTCGAGTTACTCAAACCACGAACTCTGTAGGCGTTCCCCCTTAAGCCCCGTTCACACTGTACCGACTCTGGGCCACAACAACCTAGCGACTTCTGCATTTGACAAGTCGGCTCCCACGCTCCAATAATTTTTTGGCGTCTTAGTGTCAGCTACCATGATTGCCGACTGTCTGGGACATTCGGCCAACTAGTTGGCCGAATGTCTGCGACATGCTGCCAACTAGTCTCAAGACGAGTCTCAACGGTCAATTTTTGAAATGGCGCCACGTCTACGAAAACCACGAATCCGCCGACCGATTGGCCGACAGTCGCAGACGGTCTTGACGACAGTCTTCCAGATTATCTGTCAACTGGCTGGCCGACTAGCTGGCCGACAGTTGCCAAGGAGTTAGTTGGCCGACGGTCTTCCTGACAGTCTTCGCGACTGTCTTGGAGGCAGCCTTGTCGTTCCTTAAAATACGAAATCGCTCTGTATTCGAGAATGAAATATATCGTTCCGTTTTGAACCAATACGGAACGGCATTTGTTCCGTACGGTATTTTGTTATTTGAATGGTCAAACAGATAAAATTCAATATCTTAAAATTGTAGTGAGCGCATTTTTCGGTTAATCACAAAACAAGCCCGTAAAATTTGTCAAAGGTTCGCCCTAAAATACGTGTAAAATACGCGACGTAACTTCCCTCCCCCCTCAATTTTACCTCCACCAGCAGCGTGCTGCGGCTGCCACTCATTGCATGCTCGATAAATTTTAGAGTTGCAACCGTTCCCTTTAATATGGATCCATTCCGTATTGGAGAGTGAGATGTTGCATTACACATTTTTCTGACCTCAGGGTGGCAACCCTAGTTGTGTCATTCAACACAAAAGAGATCGAGGCAAAAGGAGTGCATGCGTACTGTGCGACTCCCAAGTTTGTGCCAGCGAAACGTAACCATGCCCAGTTGTTATTGTGCTTGTGATTGCAAAATAAATATATAAATTTCTTGATGGCGGCAGTGTTAGCCAGTATTTCTGAGCCGACAGTCGTCACGAACGTCCTTCATTAAGCGAATACTGTCATCACGACAGTCCCTCATCATTCGGCACAGACGACTGTGCCGACAGGACACGGTAAAAAAATTGAAAAAATGGCTCCGACAGTCGTCACGACTGTCTCAAGACAAGCCAAAACTGTTGACGACAGTCTTGACGACCGCCCCTGACCTCCTTCAGACCTCAACCGGAAGTGACGGTTGGTCCAGACTCTTGCCTCCACCAGCAGCGTGCTGCGGCTGTCATTCATTGCATGCTCGATAAATTTTAGGGTTGCCACCCGTTCCTTTAAATATGGATGCATTCCGTATTGGAGAGTGAGATGTTGCATTTCACATTTTTCTGACCTCAGGGTGGCAAGCCTAGTTGTGTCATTCAACCCAAGAAAGAAGCAGCAGGAAAGCGTGCGTGCTGTGCGGCTTCCAATTTTGGGACCAGTGAAACGTAACCATGCCCAGAAGTTGTTGTCGTGCTTGTGATTGCAAAATGAAAATATAAATCTCATGATGGCGGCAGTTACCCAATATATCTGAGCCGACAGTCGTCACGAACGTCCTTCATTAGACGAAGACTGTCGTGTCGTCACGATAGTCCCTCATTCTTAAGTAGTCGTCACCGACGACTGTGCCGACAGGAAACGGTAAAAATTTGATAAATGGCCCCGACAGTCGTCACGACTGTCAAAACAAGGCAACACTGTTGACGACAGTCTTGACGACTGTCCCCGACTTCCCTCAGACTTCAACCGGAAATGACGGTTGGACCAGACCCTTGCCGTTTGTTGTCGCGAAAGTTTAGCATGTGATACTTTTTAGCGTTAACCCGCATGACCCCACACTCCCCTCCCGACGTCCGCTCAGCATTCGACGACCGTTTCTAGGCCTCTTTCAAGACGTGCACGACCCTTTCACATCAACACCCCAGATCTCGTGTACCCTAGAGTCGTGGGAAGTCGTGGCCCAAAGTCGGCACAGTGTGAACGGGGCTTTAATGATTATTTCTGGGTAGAATTCAGTGATAGTTGGCAAGGCTGTCGCCAAGACAATCGGGAAGACCGTCGACCAACTCCTTGGCAACTGTTGGCCAGCTGGTCTGCCAATCCGTTCACAGACAGTCTTGCTGAGAGTCGTCGACAGTCTTCAAGACTGTATACACATATACAGAGAGAGAGAGAGAGAGAGAGAGAGAATGTGCAGGAAAGGGTGAGCCACTTATACCAGCTGCACCTGCCACCTCGCCGCGCAGAGGCGCACACCAGAGCTGTCCTGTCATGGCGGCGCCCTCCGCCCTGGTCACGCCTAGCTCCCACACATTGCACCACTAACGCCAGTTTAAACAAACATTTGTGCGTTGGTAGAATAGATTTCTGACCTTGGACGAGTTCCCAGACAAACGAAGTGTTGAGGGGTGTGGGGCTCAGAGATTCAAAGTGAATGCCCACAAGTGGGTTTGTGCGGTGAGGGATAGTGACAGAGGGGACTGGAAGAAAGTCGTGCAATTATGAGTTTGACACGGACACGTCTGTGTATGTAACATATATGATATACAAAGTAGTCTTGTTCAAGGTCCAGGATATAATGTGTATAATACTAATTGTTAAATAAGTTGAAGGGTAGTTGAGCGAAGGGTCGGTTTTCAAATAGGAGGTACTCACTTTACTTCCTTTAATCTGGAAAATACCCTAGAAAAAGTTCAGGGTTTAGTATATATATATATATATATATATATATATATATATATATATATATATAAGAGAGAGAGAGAGAGAGAGAGAGAGAGAGAAATTCACTCGACTCTTGTTTTTCTTCTTTCAAATAAAAAAGAAGCCCCTCTTTACCTCATTGAGACACGCGGCCATGCAATACTCCTTGGACGATACGAAGATCTGGGCGTCGTTGTGGTCTTTTAACTCTTTGTTCGGAACTCTCTCGAAGGTCCAAGGCCTGTTGCACACCTTGTCTGAAAGGGAGAAAGCGGCGCAGTCAGCTACAGTGTTTATCATTTCTTGTAGTGCAGGAGTCCCTTGTAACAGCAAAAACCTTTTGATATTACATATGATTAAGGAGGAATTACAGGACTCCAGACTTGAGGCTGCAGAACGCTTAACCTCAGTCCTTGCTATCATTTCCGATTGGAGTAAAAGGAACCTTGTGTCCTTCAATGCCTCAGAAACCCAATTTCTCCACCTATCAACTCGACACAACCTTCCAAACACCTATCCCCTATTCTTAACAACACTCAGCTGTCACCTTCTTCAACACTAAACATCCTCGGTCTATCCTTAACTCAAAATCTTAACTGGAAACTTCACATTTCCTCTTTCACTAAATCAGCTTCCTGGAGGTTGGGCGTTCTGTATCGTCTCCGCCAGTTCTTCTCCCCCGCATAGTTGCTATCCATATACAGGGGCCTTGTCCGCCCTCGTATGGAGTATGCATCTCACGTGTGTGGGGGCTCCACTCACACACCTCTCCTGGACAGAGTTTTTTTTTTTTTTTTTTTTACAGCAAAGGAGACAGCACAAGGGCACAAAAAAGAGGGAACAACAATAAAAAAAAAGCCAGCTACTTGCTGCTCCTCTAAAGAATCCGAAGAGGTGGCCGAAAGAGAAGTCAATTACGTGAGAAGAGGTGTCCTGGATACCTTCCTCTTAAATGAGTTCAAGTCGTCGGCAGGAGGAAATACAGATGAAGGAAGATCGTCTCAGAGATTACCAGCGTGAGGGATGAAAGAGTGAAGATTCTGGTTAACTCGTGCGTAAGGAATTTGAACAGTAAAGGGATGAGCTTGAGCAAAAAGTCGTGTGCAGCGGGGCCGCATGAAGGGGGGAGGAATGCAGTTAGCTCCTCCTCCTCTTACGAATAGTCATCTACCTCTTAAATTCCGCCACCAAGTTGCCTCTTTTTCTATCTTCTATCGAAATTTTCACGCTGACTTCTCTTCTGAACTTGCTAACTGCATGCCTCCTCCCCTCCTGCGGCCTCGCCGCACACGACTTTCTGCTCCAAATCCCTTACGCACGATTTAACCAGCATTTTCACTCTTTCATCCCTCACGTTGGTAAACTCTGGAACAATCCTCCTTCATCTGTAGTTCCTCCTGCCTACGACTTGAACTCTTTCAAGAGGAGGGTATCAGGACACCTCTCCTCCCGAAATTGACCTATCTTTCGGCCACTCCTCTTGATTCTTGTGGGAACAGTGAGTAGCTGGCTTTTTTTTCATTATTGTTTCCGTTTTGTTGCCCTTGAACTGTTTCCTCTACTGTAAAAAAAATAAACACAGCGTTAAAAATTTTCACCACCACTACCACCAGTATTACTATTCACCAATATTTGCGTTAGTCAAGTTGCACTAGACTTTTCTCACACTCATAGTCATGCTCTCTAACTACATTTTTTCTAGAGTTAACCTGTACTTTCATTCTTTCATCCCATCCCTTTGTAAACCCTACTGTTGAGTTCATCGTAGTTTGGAGGGAACTCCCATGCAACAGCTCATTTCTTTCCCTTTGGATGATTCTCCATGTTCCCTTTCATGAATAGTCTTTCTTAAATCTTCCACAATTCATGACTGTTACAGTTTATTTCATCTCTCCTTTCTTCGTTTGTCGGTAACATATAGAAAGGAACGAAAAAGTAATATGATAAGTGTGAAATTAATTGAAGGATAGGACGGGGCAGAGGAGTATAATTGAATGAAGGGTATAAGGGCGGTGACATCAAAGGGAGGAAAGTGGTGATGTAATGAGGGCTTAAAAGGAATATGATGGAATTGCGGAGGGTTTACGATAAGGACATTTGGAGAGGAAAATAGGATGAAGATAGTGAAGTGAAGATTGAATGAAAATGGGAAAGAGAAATACAATGGGAAGGGATTATGATAATAGGATGGGGACTTCGGAAAGGCATGGTATGAGTGTGGAGAAAAAGGACAGGAGAATGAAAGGGAAAGGAGAATAAGATAAGGGTTTGGAAAGGGGGAAGACGGGTGAGAAGGGAAGGGGAGTAGGAGCTGAAAGAGAAGAAACATGTATGATCTAGGAGGAGAGATAAAATGAGGACAGGAAAGAAATATAGTGGAAAACAGACTTCGGGGGAGTGCGGAATGGGCTGAAAAACAGAATGGGGAGTTTAGAATTCAGATGAAACAAGAACGGAAAGGGATGCAAAGAGAATGATGGTAAGGATAGCAAAAGGATGTGACGGTAAAGAGGACAGGAAGGATAAAGGAGAGGTGAAAATGAAAAATCGATGAGATATAAGACATGATATGAGAGAAAAAGTTGATCCTTCTTCCAGTAAATACACGAGGAGCTTAGGATAGTTTTACTTACTCACTTTTCGCAAAACACTTGGTCATTGAAGGAGATAAAAGACCGTATAATTTACATTCGGGAGAGTGAGAATAAAGAATGAAAAAAAGAAGAGCTCTAAGTCTCTAACCATACAAGAACAGACGAAAAAGAAGCAACGAACTTAAAATAAAGACATGAAAAAGATGATAGAAACAACAAATCAACCTTTTTTTTATTTTACATTTGGCCTACAGCATCAGTAGCCTTGTTAATGGTGTATAGACAATTGTCTTTTCATAGTGGTACCATTGTTGCTTAGCTCTTGCTGCCTCTTGAGTACCACTTAATCATCTCTCGAGAATAAAGCAATGTCTAGGTTGATGGGTAATCATCAGAACAGCATGTGGGTAATCTTAGGCCAACTGGCGATGACTGGAAAGTGTCGGCTTGTAGAGGTGGGCAGGATTTGAACTAGGCTCCTCAGGACACCGCGCCAGCACGCAAACCACTCAACCACCGTATCCCCAGTGATATAGATATAGTATAGACAATATTAAATTACAAAAGGGAAGGAGGACCATTGTAAAGATCCTCTTTCTAACCCTCAGCTCAACTGAATTGAAATGACAGGATAGAAAAGGGACGGGATAGACAGGGATGGGAGGAAACACACAAGGTAAGAAGGGATAGCTGTTGTTCCCAGTGTCTGACGTGACGAGAAAAAGTGTTTAGCTAATCGATTTAGTCATCAGCCGAACTCCTTTCATTCTCTCCTCCTCTTTCTCCTCCCCCCTACTTTCTTCCGATAGTCATCAGCCGCACTCCTTTCATTTTCTTCTTTATCTCCTTCTCTTCATTTTATCTCGATACTCTTCTCTTTCTACTTCTCTTTTTTTTCTCGACAGCCATCCTTCAAACGCATTTTACTCCCTCTTCATCCTTCTTTTGCTAATCATCATCAACTGTCGACTGTGACGGAAAACTGATTTTTTTTTTAGAATGGATAAGAGAACACATACTCGTTAAATATATTCCAATAGAGATGAATATTATAAGTGAACTTTGGCTAGTCGTATAATACACAACTAGGTGTATAGACAAAGTTTGTGATTAGCAACGCAGGAACTGCTGGAAAGTTAGAGTAGGCAAAGAAACAGGTAAGGAAATTAAATTAAGACGATGAAATAAAACCTTCGCCATAGAAGAATGGAGTTCATAAATATTAAGGGAAGTTCGTGACTCGTTACCGTGCGGGCGAGGTGTCTTGCAGAAACCGGGTTCAAGTCCCACCTACTGCTAAAAACTGACAATTTTCAGCTATCGCTGAGTGGCCTAAGACTACCCACGTTCTGTCTGGTATTGCCTATTAACTCGGACTCAAGATGGAATATCTAATGCGGATAAAAAAAAATGAGCTACGGGGGCAGCATGAGCCAAGCAAGATGGCGCTACTGTGAAACACTTGCCTTCCCAATTTTGGGTTGGGACTGACAAGCAGGCCCCATCAAGAAAGCCTACTTGTGCTCTTAGATAGGATAACTGCTACAACTAGTAGTAGTAGTAGCACTATTACTACTACCTACTACTGATACTACTACTATTACTACAACTACAACTATCTCTACTATTACTACTACTACTACTACTACTACTTCTACTACTACTACTACTACTACTCTATGCAAATAACTCGAATGAAAAGGGAAGTAATTTTGTCACCATTATAAAACTATTACCAGTTACACATCATCATCGTTGTTACCGCCACTATCACTATCCCCATATTAGCTGGATGGTAGGCATAACATGTACACCGAAACAAAAGACTTACGATAAAGACAGCAATGGGGAGAAGATGAAGGAATAATGCGAAAGGAGTGTTGTCATCTGCTTGGGAATATGCTGTGACAGGTGTTGCAAACGGTATAGAAGAGGGCTGTGTTAAGAGTGTTGCGAGCTGCTATGGAATGCTATGATAGGAGTGTTGCGAACTGCTTGGGAAGGTTGTGATAAAGGTGTTGCGAGCAGCTTGAGAATTTGGTGAGTATAGCAAGGTGGAAGGAAAAATGAAAAGACGAAATAAAAAAAGGATGGAGTGAAGTGCAAGTGAAGAAATGAAAGCGAATGTGAGGTCACATTGTACAGCGATTGCCTGTCTGTCTGTCCGTCTCTTTGAGGAAGTTGGTATTCATCTCTCTCTCTCTCTCTCTCTCTCTCTCTCTCTCTCTCTCTCTCTCTCTCTCTCTCTCTCTCTCTCTCTCTCTCTCTCTCTCTCTCTCTCTCTCTCTCTCTCTCTCTCTCTCTCTCTCTCTCTCTCTCTCTCTCTCTCTCTCTCTCTCTCTCTCTCTCTCTCTCTCTCTCTCTCTCTCTCTCTCTCTCTCTCTCTCTCTCTCTCTCTCTCTCTCTCTCTCTCTCTCTCTCTCTCTCTCTCTCTCTCTCTCTCTCTCTCCACACACACACACACACACACACACACACACACACACATACACGAGTCGCTGCCCTGCCTGGCATTGCCCGGCGCTGTTTGTGTGTGTCTCTAGCGTTTACCCTCGGCTGTTTAGAGAGCCTGGCCGGGAAGGTTGGAAAGGAAAGGGAGTGGGGTCTGAATGGACAAACGCGTCAGTCAGGGATCTAAAGACTGCAGCAACGGCTGAGCCGCCACGTCAGCAAACGGAGAGACGTGTTGCACCGGGGAAAGAAAGGAGCATAAGCTGTTATTAGTGGAAGAACAGAAGGAGGCGAGGAGAGTCGAACTCTTGCCTCCTGTGAATCAAAGTACTGAATCTCACAGAGAAAACTGTTTCAAAGATAACTCAAGAGAGGAGAAATGGTTAAATATAAAAGATAGTTATGCCTTAGTCTTTACCATTCAGAGTATAGAGAAATAAAACGGAGGAGGGTATTAGATACAGCCATGCTTTCTAACGATTTACAGTACAAAGGAACAAAGAGTGCGGGGCAAAGGCTGTCATACTTGTGGAGGCATAGGGGGAAGGGTAAAGGCTGTTATATTAGAGAAAGCAGAGATGTACCGGGTAATTCTGTTTTATTAGAGGAAACAGAAGGAAGGAAAAAATACCTGTTTTAGAGGAGGTTAAGCAAATATTCCTTATGATTAACAGGAGGGAGGAATACAGTGTAAGAGACAAAAGGCTGTGTTATTAGAGGCAGCCAAGCTCTTGTTCCTTACTATTCACACTCACAGTAAAGAATATCCGAAAGGAAAAGAGCAGCCAAGCCTTTGTTTCCTCCGATGCACAGTAGGGAGAATTCGATTAGAGAATTAGAATTAGAGGGTAGGCGGTGGCCGAAGTGGTAGCATACTGGGCCCACATTCACCGCGTGATGGACGACGCGGGTTCGAATCCCCACGCTACCACTCGGATTTTTCAGTCACCGCCGAGTGGCTTAAAACTACCCACATGCTGTCCTGAAGACCACCCATCAACCCGGACTCTAGAGGAAGCCGTCCAAGCGAATCAAGAACGAGTTCCGGGGGGCAGCATGAGCCAATGCAAGATGGCGCCACTATAAGCACTCGCCTGCGCCAGAACGGGCTGGGCCGACCATCAGGCCCCACCTGGAAGATGCCTACCGGCGCAACAGGCAGCGACGTAAAAAAAAAAAAAAAAAAAAAAAAAAATATGAACGAGCTATGGTTGTAGTATTAAAGTCAGTCCAACTCTCCTTTCTTCTTTTCCAAGATAAGGAAGGCAGACCAAGTACTAAATAAAGTAAAGTTGGGAGCATGCGTTATAGCTGCTCGTGGCGGGCGGCGGTGCTCATCTCCGTCTCGTTGAGCCCTTTTAGCCTACGGTGGGAGAGAACAATTCACCCGACACAAGGCCAGTGTAACATTCGGGTTACCACAATTTACATTCCCCAGGTTTACCCAGGTACCCATTTCTCGAACATCCCGAAAAGAGGATGAACAGATTGGTGGGCTGCACGCCTTCTGCCCAGGGTGGGATTCGAACCCAGGTTCGTTGATTCGTAATCAGGAACGCTAACCACTGCGCCGCGGAGACGAAATAAACAAGAAAAATAAAAAGGTCGCGACACTGTTCCAGTCATATCATGAATAAATTGTCAACAAAGAATGATCCAATTAAGGCCAAAAGGTGTCAGTGTGAAAGAGTTTAGTCCTAGGAAGGAATAGATCCAGCACTTGGAAGTCTGTACCAGAGTTCACCAGAGAAAGGGTTCAAATTATTAAAGACTCATTAACTCGCTATTTTTAGAGAACGTATAGTGCCAGAAAATACATGCAAGTCGTATGTATTAGTTCAAAGTTTACATATTAACCCAGCAACCTTCCTTCCCCAGTTAAATCCCGTTCTCATATACTAACATAATTAATTACATATGATTCCTTTTTTTCTCTCCTTCTCTTTCCCCAAAATTGAGTGGAAAAGCTTGAGATTACACTTATCTAGTAACTCGTAACCTTCCTGTAGATACCAACTCCCTCCTTGTACCCATTCACCCCCGCTGTCTAGACAATTACATTCCAGAATTCTTTCATTGTGCAGTCTTTCTTAATATTAATTTCATTAGTCCATTTGTTTTCATCTAAGTTACAAAAATTTTGCTCACCAGAAAACTAGTAAACGTTTATTAATACCCCCTCTCCGAGCCTTAAATATAAGATTAACAGCTTATATAACAAACCGTTGTAACACAGTTTTCCTCTTTCACAGTCACGCATCAAGACACTCGCTGTTATTAAGACGCTCAGCGTGCTGCCCTTGGTCTAGTCCCGCCTTTCCTCTCAACCGGGTAAGACCTTATTCTTTAATTTCCTGTTATCACCCAAAACCCCTTGTAGTAATCTAATTATTTAAGTAGAGCTAATCTACTTATTTAAGTTAGCATTCCCACTTACACCTTACGCTGAACTATCACCAGTTCCATCCTTTCTCTCATCCTAAGTCCCATCTCGTCTCTCAGTCAGACTTGTCTTGTCTCGTCCGCCGCGCACACACACACACACACACACACACACACACACACACACACACACACACACACACACACACACATCTTTACACCTGCTCTCATTAGTTATAAACAGTGATACCCGAAATTTGATGCATATACGCTCCCGAAAAAAATATCTCCCCCGACATTTTTTTTCGATTATTAGTGATCATTGCCTAGGTAATATCCCAATGTTAAAATGTAGTGTTACTGTAGTATTTCAATTATGTTTCACTGGAATAAGTGGACACAACAGTCTGTAATTCTTTGTCATTTATTGATTGTATCCAATGAATTCAGTCTTTAGTAAGTTGCAACGTAGTAATTCTTCAAGTAAACATCTAAGTATTGTATTAAATCATGTCTTTACTTCAATACCCCTTTTCCTCCAGTGTGTAATAACATGGGTAATAGGAAGACAGTGTGTTGTTATTACTTATTCAAGTCCTCCCGTTATACGCTCTCGCTACCATCATACTACCTAATTCATTAGTAGCATTCTTTGTGTGTGTGTGTGTGTGTGTGTGTGTGTGTGTGTGTGTTTTGACTAACTGGAGGCACCCAATATGTTTATCTCTCATCTTCTCGTAAGATTTTTTTTTTTCGATTTGATCAATAATTCTATAATTTTTGAACTCTAATCGGTAATGGTGTATCGACTTTAGAATGGCGTTACAATGGCACAATTAATTAGTCGGTAGCTAATTGGCGCTGCATGGATGAAAAAGAAGAATCACACCCTCACTTCAGGTATCCCTTTCATACATAAGGTACATACTCACTATGTACTTTCGCCTCTTCAATACTTATTACTCAGAGCTCCTATAGCCACTCGATCTCTTTGCTTCCTTATTATACTTTCCCTAACTCTCATCCTCTCCCTTATCGACTGTCTTTTCCTATTATTAAAAATATCCGTCGCACTGTTTCCTCCCTTGCTATCTTACGGATCTCAGTGGTGCATTGGTTAGCGTGTCTAACTATGAATCCGCGGGACTGGGTTCGACTCTCCGGCCTCGGCAGTCGGCGTCCAGCCCACCCAGCTGACCATCCTTCCTTTCAGGATGGTCGATAACTAGGTACATGGGAAAGCTTTGGAAAGGTAAACTTTCGTAAACCGGATGTTGCACTGGACCGGTGTCCCGGGTTAATGGGTTCTCGTCCACCACTGACTCAAGGGCTAATGGAACGAAAGAGATGAGTATCGTGGCCACGCGCAGCTAATAAAGTATGTTCACAACTTTGCCTATCTGTTATCGTTATGTTCATGCTAATTGTTCTTCGAATATTGATAACTGCATGCCTGTCTCCCTTCACCGGCCTCCCTGGACATGACTTACTATATACCTATGCAGTGCAACTTCTAATGCAAGAGCTATCCAGCATCTTTGCTCTTTTACCCCTTTTACTGGTAAACTCATAAGCAGTCAGCCCTTCGACATAAAAAAAAAAAAAAACTTTCATCTCAACACAAATCTACGTCCACCCGACCCCTTTGGAATCTATAACGAAGGTAAGACGAACAAAGAAGGTATGATGCGTTTTACTTTTTCGTTGTTTTGAGTTCAGTCAGCCAAGGCGCCCCTACCCCTACCTGCGTATACACACATTGCTTTCCGAGTTTCCACGGCACTTGCCTTACCTTGGTCTCCATTGCCACCCCCAAGATTTACTGTTTTCTATACTCTTCTTTGTTCATCCTCCCATCCCTCAGTCTTCATCCTTCTCCTCCTTTCCCTCCCTTCCCCTTTTATATCACCCCTGTTCTCATCCTTTCCCCTTTCCACCTCTCCCCCTGGCTTTTTATCCAATTTATCATCATCCTACTCCACTTCGGTCCCTGTCTAGTTTCCTTCTTTCTCTCTTTTTCTCCCTCCCCTCCTTTTTATCATTATCCAGCACCTCTTCTATTCCTTCTTTCTCCACCTTCCCTTCTCTTCCATCCTCCCTATTTTTTATTCCAGGGAATTCCCTATTTTCTCCCAAGCTATTCCCCTCCATTCTCCTTTCTTTTATACTGTACTCTTGATCACTTTCCCGCTTCCCCTCTACGTTTTTTACCTTCCAAACTTCCTCTCTCTATCCTTGCCATCTCTACTCCCCTTTCATCTCTTCCCATTCCCATTCCCTGGCGGTGGCTGAGTGGATAGCGTGACGGCGCCGCGTTCAGGAGGACGCGAGTTCAATCCCCGCCCGGTGCCACCAAGCTGGGATTTTACAGCCGCCGCCGATTGGCTTAAAACTACCCACATGCTGTCCAGAGGACCACCTATCAACCCGGCCTCTAGATTCTAGGATTAAAGATGAGTTCCGGGAGGGCAGCATGAGGCAATGCAAGATGGCGCCACTATAAACACTGGCCTGCGCCACAACGGGCTAGGCCTTACCATCAGGCCCCTCCAAAAACAAGCCTACCGGCGCCACAGGCGAAGATGTAAAAAAAAATAATAATAAATTATCTTCTCAATTACCCCTCCTTTTCTCCTTTTTCTTCCCTCCGCTCTGTCTCTACTAATCCTCTTTTCAAAATCCTTCTTTTGTCTATCGCTCCAACACTTCTGCCGCACCCCACCTTACACCACTATGATACTTATTGATGAAGCACATTGTAGGACATAACTCCATCCGTCATGAGGATCTGCAGGCCACTGTTATCAAGGAGTTTGATTTATTAGAAGGAAATGCAGTGAGACAATAGTGAGAATGAAAAGAAGGGGAAGGAGAAGAAGAAGAAGAAGAAGAAGAAGGGAGAGAGAGAGAGAGAGAGAGAGAGAGAGAGAGAGAGAGAGAGAGAGAGAGAGAGAGAGAGAGAGAGAGAGAGAGAGAGAGAGAGAGAGAGAGAGAGAGAGAGAGAGAGAGAGAGAGAGAGAGAGAGAGAGAGAGAGAGAGAGAGAGAGAGAGAGAGAGAGAGAGAGAGAGAGAGAGAGAGAGAGAGAGAGAGAGAGAGAGAGAGAGAGAGAGTCACATCAGCCTTTAGTATTTCCTTGTCACATGCTAACTAGAACAACACTCCCCTTTGCTGCATCCCTGAGGTAAGCCCGTAGGTTACGCCTCAAGCGTTGCCGCAAGTCAGGATGGGTAGCCGGGCACCGTGTGCTGCCTTCCCTCCTCACAGCCACTCTTGGGTCACTCACCCCACCAAGGGCTCATTCGCCGGCATCGGAGAACCTAATCGCGCGCCTCTCACATCCTGAGGCGAAGATGCTGTGGTGTGTGCGACAATTTCGATCGAAACATAGCACACAGCAGACTTACTTTTTGACAGTTCCTAGGAACCCTTGCCGCTCAAGAGAGAGATTTAATTAGAGAAATAGAGAAAACTCAGCAGAAGTTGAATAATGCAGAAATAGCAGTAGCCTTTAATCTGGTCTGCCTACAAAAGAATGTGTAGACTGTGCTGAACCACACGACACAAAGGCCGTGTGTGGGTGCGGAACACCATAAAAATAGTCAAGTGGGACACCTCATGTTCATCCGGCCACGGACCGGTTGATTAGCCAGTAAGAAAACGGACCTAAGAACTGTCGCATATTTGGGTTACAGCAAGAAACTACCTAAAGTGAAAAGATCCTTATATAGGGTCATCCTGCTTGTCGTGGGATGAGTTGGTGGTGCCTTGGAATCTGCTTGGGTCTGTCTCTGTACCGTAATGTACCTAACTTCCGTTTGTTTTCCCACGCTCGTCGTGGGGCTCTCCAGTATCGGCGAGAGGCAAGGCGACAAGTCGCTCATCTGGCAGTCATGACACTTTATTGCGGCCCACTATGCTGAGCTACACAAGCTATTCCGCATCAAGACATGTACCCAAAGGTGCACTCTGGGAAAAAAAATAATCTCTATGGCAGAAATATTACTTCGTCAATATGGTACGAACTATTTGCTCGTGGAGACATCTGTACGCATAAGTGTATTCCTTCATATAAGAAAGTAGAAGTGGTGTCATAAATATATTATTTCACCGGAATACATTCTCCTAACATAAAGGATTGAAAACTTATCTTATACCTGATTTTCTTCCCTGATCCTAGTTAGTTTTTTACCTTTTCCTTCTGTTATTCTCATAGTTCTCCAAAATTTTCCTTCTGTTACATTATTTACCTCATCCTCTCCTCCTTTCTCATTTCTTCCTCTTTTGTTCCTCCTCTCTCTCTCTCTCTCTCTCTCTCTCTCTCTCTCTCTCTCTCTCTCTCTCTCTCTCTCTCTCTCTCTCTCTCTATCTCTAAAAATAGTAAATAATGACCTTGTGACTTGGCGGACATCTGGAACGCCTGACTTTTATATTTACATTTACTATTATTTTTTTTTTCCAATATCACGCGTCTATCACATCACGGGATGGTGGTGATGGTAATAGTAGTAATGGTAGTGGTTGTGGTGATGATGTGGGTACTGCTTCTTCTGATACTTCTGATACTGCGTTTTTTAATGGTGAGGATGGTGATGATGATGGTGTCGATAGTGGTGATATTTATGGAAGCAGTAACTGTGGTAACTATAGAGGTGATGATGATGATGGTGCTATGAATAAGGGTGCGAGTTGTGATGATAATGACATTAGTGTTAGTGATAGTGGCAATGGTGATGGTATAGAGGCAGTCTAAGAAGCAGGCAGGCACGCAGGCAAGCAGGCTGGAAAGCAGAGAAGGCAAGCAGGGACAGGAAGGCAAACATCCAAGATACAGAGCTGACACCCAGGGAGGTAATGCACACACTCTCGCTTTTATCTCAACCGCAGGTAAGTTCCATGAGGTAGTGTGCTTTTCATTATCTTCAAGAACATCATAAGACTTGAATAAAAGAAGAGGGGTGTTGCTGTGAATGTAAGAGAAGGCTGGCAGACAGGATGGAAGGAAAGGAAGAAAGGAAGGCCGAAAGAGTAAGGAAGAAATGAAAGAAAGAAAGGAAGAAAGGAAGGATGGAAGGAAGGAAGAAATGAAGGAATTAAAGAAGGAAGTAAGGAAGGAATTTATGTTTATAAAATGGCTTTGTAGTATATTTACTCGTACAAAACAAAAATAAGAAAGGAAGAAAGGAAAGAGGAAAGAAAGGACAGAATCAAGTTACAAAGGAATGAAACAGTGGTGTGTTGGCTTGGATATGTTGAGAAGAATTGTTAATGTTAAATAAGGAAGGAATCTGCGGTCATCTCAGGAAAGCGGAATATAGTATCGGTCAACTTGATAAGAAACAAGGAATTGAAGCCAAGGGTAACGGTTGCTCCACGTGGGTAGCCGCTCATTTCCTCCACAAACGGGGATGAGACTATATATGGGACGTGCTGGACTGTGTAACTGTTAAAGTGACCATGGTGACCACGAGCAGGAATACATCAGTTACCGGTTATTACTCTCTCTCTCTCTCTCTCTCTCGTTTATTGCCATCGTCTTTTTTTTCACATTTTTGGAGTGAATCGTTGTGCATATATGTTTTGGGGTCTATTTTGTCAGCTAGTGAAGTTTATTTTTTTATTTTTCTCAATATAACGCTCGGTATACATTATCCGTGTTAGTAGTAGTATGTTGCCTCTGAGCCAAGAAAAATGAATGGGAGTGAGGTATGTGGATTTTAGAGAGAGCGAAAAAAAAATGGAAGCTTTCGTTATTTCTAATCTCTAATAACGGATATTTCTTGGTGAGGGAAAGCGCTGAATATTTGTCAGAAAACCCTGAAATACTGGGCAGCTGGTATATTTCACTCAGCATGAACTCTTTCTATATTTCTACCAATAACGTTTCAGGCTTTGCGTCCGTTTGAATTTACTGATTGATGCAACATTTCGTAGTATCCTTTCCGTGCTACGCATACAAAGCGACACTTTCCCCTGTCGCTGTGAAATAAGTTGCTGCACGCTAACTCGTTTTCGGATACAAAAGTTCTTTCGTGTGCATTGAAGAAAGAGAAACAAATTTTTGTCGTGTGTAAGAGATAAAAATTGAAAAAAAATTGGGAATCTATGGCAGCTATCGTATCAGGACACCTCTCCTCCCGAAATTGACCCCTCTTTCGGCCACCTCTTTGGATTCTTTTTAGGAGCAGCGAGTTGCGGGCTTTTTTTTTATTATTGTTTCCTTTTTTTGTGCCCTTGAGCTGTCTCCTTTGCTGTAAAAAAAAAAAAAAATCAGACGAGGCACTGTGGTAAGGTAAGGTAAATTAATTCAAGTCCCTGCAACAGTTATTTACATATAAATTTTCTATGCTATATACACCTCTGCACGGGACTGGCCTGACTCCAGAAAGACAGCACCAGCATGATACGGCCATGCAATTGACACTACACATATTGTTTAGCAACAGGAAGAAGAGAGAGAGAGAGAGAGAGAGAGAGAGAGAGAGAGAGAGAGAGAGAGAGAGAGAGAGAGAGAGAGAGAGAGAGAGAGTGAGAGTGAGAGAGTGAGAGAGAGAGAGAGAGAGAGAGAGAGAGAGAGAGAGAGAGAGAGAGAGAGAGAGAGAGAGAGAGAGAGAGAGAGAGAGAGAGAGAGAGAGAGAGAGAGAGAGAGAGAGAGAGAGAGAGAGAGAGAGAGAGAGAGAGAGAGAGAGAGAGAGAGAGAGTACTCTTTGTGTGTGTGTGTCATTGTGGTGGTGGGGGAGCATGTAGTACAGAAAGATGGAGGTGGTGATGAAGATAATGATTGTGGTATAGGGGAGGAAGGCAGGGTAATACGTGGAAGAAGACCATTCAGAGACAGAACAAAAAGAAAGGAGGGTAGAAGAAATGATGGTGATGGTAGTGATGGAGGCGATGGTTGTGATGATGGTGGTGATGTAATAGAATCAGGCAAAATGCTATTCGAAAGGATACCAAGGGAGACGTGTATGTGTGTGTGTGTATGTGTGTGTGTGCGTGTGCGTGTAATTCACCTCGTGATCTGCTGCGGGTCTCTCGAGACAGCCAGCCGTTCCCCTACGGAAGAGCACAGAGCTTGCAGTAACGATCTTCGGGTAGGACTGAGACCACTCACACACAACACACCGCGACAACGAGGTCACAACTCCTTGCCTGACGTCGCGTACCACTCACTGCTAGGTGAACAGGGGCTACACGTGAAAGAAGATAAACCCAACTTATCTTCACCCGGCCGGGGAATCGAGCCCCGGTCCTTCTGGTTGTGAGACAGACGCTCTACCCCTGAGCTACCGGTGTGTGTGTGTGTGTGTGTGTGTGTATTCATCAATTTCACTATCTTGTCTTCCGCTGGGGCGTCATGGTCCCCTGCCTCACCAACACGCCTATAAGTGGTCGCCACATACACAGGTTCTGCGACAATAATGGCCACGCACTGCAGGGGGAAGACGTAATGAGGCCAGAAGTGACGTGACAATAGGAAAGGAAGAAAGGAAAGGGAGGGAGTGAAGAAGTTATGGTAAGTGACAGATTGATGGATGGGAAGAATGAAGAGAGAGAGAGAGAGAGAGAGAGAGAGAGAGAGAGAGAGAGAGAGAGAGAGAGAGAGAGAATGGAGGAGGAGGAGGAGGAAAACAGTGATGATATTAATGTTGATAATGATGATAGTGACGATGTATGGTAACGAGGAGAGGAAGAGGGAGAGAGCGAGGAGGAAGAGGAAAATTAAGAGGGGGACGAGGACAAAGGTAAGAGGAGAAAGAAAAAATGAAGGACGATGTGGAGTAAGAAAAATATGATACTACAGGTGTGGTTGCTCTACACATGTACACAATAAGTAGGTTGAAATAATAGCATAGGAGGGTTAACATAGCAGAGCACAATAAGTAAAGCATAGCAAAATAAATAAATAGCATAGTAGTGATAAGTCTTCACACGCTGCTTTACCTCAAGCCATCAATAGAGAATGCCTTTGTGTCTGCGTGTGTGATCGTGAGCAACAGTAGAAGAGAAGCGGAAGCTATCAAGAGTTAGTACAGAAGACGTTCAGAGGCCAGCGGAGGTCACGACACTGGGGCAGAGATCATCAAGCTTGTGCATCTGGGCCAAGATAAAGTGAAAGTGTAAGACCAGCGGTAGTCACGGGGCAGAGGCACAGGCCTTCAAATATATATGCGTCATGGTCAGGACAGAGGACGTTTGAGGGTGAGGATGTAAGTCCAGCAGGGGCCACAGAGCTAAGGCAGAGATTATCAAACAGTTGCATCGTGATAGTTTAGAGACGTTTAGAGGCGATCATGTAATGCCAGGAGGCCACGGCACTAAGGCAGAGATCATTAATAGTGGTGCATCCGAATAAGGACAGAGGGTGTTCAAAGGACAGCAAGGGTTACGGTATTGAGGCAAAAATCATTAAACGTGTGCATCAAAACAGAACCCAGCGGAAAGTCACGGTGCTGAGGCGGAGAGAGATCATCAAACATGTGTTGCCCTTCCGTGAAAAAAAAACAAAAAAACAAACAGGAACCGGGACTAGATTTAGCATGAGAGAGAGAGAGAGAGAGAGAGAGAGAGAGAGAGAGAGAGAGAGAGAGAGAGAGAGAGAGAGAGAGAGAGAGAGAGAGAGAGAGAGAGAGAGAGAGAGAGAGAGAGAGAGAGAGAGAGAGAGAGAGAGAGAGAGAGAGAGAGAGAGATATATATATGACTCTTCGCACACAGCCGTAAATACCTAAGGTCAAAAGCTCTGAAGCCAGCAGGCAAAAAAGAATATACCGACTAATTTACTGCCATCCGGACGCGGCGATTCGTCCCAACAGTGAGGTACTACTACTACTACTACTACTACTACTACTACTACTACTACTACTACTATAGATAAGCTGGTTTCATTTCATCTGCCCATCAACAAAGCGGGGAATTCGGTAGATGTGGCACCTGCACATTTTTAGCTCGTGAGTACGTGAAAATCAACTGTTGTTATAGATATTCAAGCTAATTATTCAATAATATATTTGAATGTTTATGTATACAAAAAAAACCTCAGTATTTATAAATTCCAAACATGCCATTATGCATCTATAATATACCATACAAGCACACGAAAAGACAAGCTTGTATCAAACACTATAGTCTGATCATACTCAAACGATCTATGGCTTTTCAAATGCCTACAATTCATCTCATTTCAGGTGTATTTCATTTCAGGTTCATTAAAAGACATCTGGCTCAGCAAGTGCAAATATAGAGTATTTCAATATTTACGTAACTGCATGTAAAAAACGATTACTATTCGAAATAACATGGAATACTAAATAATAACTGTGGAATGTGATGTTAGGGTATTTCGAATATTACCCATGTTATTTACATGCAACAAATTATCAAAAGTCCGTATGTATAGGCACTTCCAGAGCCGGATGTCATTTTATGTACAAGGAGGTGGTGGCCGAGTGGTCAGCGTGCGGGTGTTGTGAGCCCGTGAATCTAAGTTCGAGTCCCACCGAAGCACTCTGATTTTTCAACCATCGAAGAGGGACGAAAGATTACCCACATCATGGGGGCAGCATGTGGGCCACATGCTGCCCGGATCTTCAGTCAACCCTAACTTCAGCGACTAATTTCAAGTGGGCCAGGCAACAGCCAGTCTAAGGTTCTTCGTCTCATCAGCTCTCCTCCTCTTACTGATAGTCTTCTACCTCTTAATTTCCGCCGCCATGATGCCTCTCTTTCTATCTTCTATCGATATTTTCATGCTGACTGCTCTTCTGAACTTGCTAACTGCATGCCTCCCCCCCTCCCGCGGCCTCGCTGCACGCGACTTTCTACTCATGCTCATCCCTATACTGTCCAAACCCCTTATGCAAGAGTTAACCAGCATCTCCACTCTTTCATCCCTTACGCTGGTAAACTCTGGAACAATCTTCCTTCTTCTGTATTTCCTCCTGCCTACGACTTGAACTTTTTCAAGAGAAGGGTATCTGGACACCTCTCCTCCCGAAACTGACCTCTCTTTCGGCCACCTGTTTCGATTCTTTTTGTGAGCAGTGAGTAGCGGACTTTTTTTTATTATTGTTTACTTTTTTGTGCCCTTGAGCTGTCTCCTTTGTTGTAAAAAAAAAAAAAACATTACGGCAACCACTTTAAATGATATTCGCCAATGCCACTAACGGGGTGGGGTCGCCGAAAAGGTCCCTCAAGACAGCCTACCGGCGTTATTGGCAGCACCTAAAAATTCACACACACACACACACACACGCTGTATCATCATTATCTTTTTCATCAATGTCAAAACAAAGTAGGCATAAGCAAATTACCCTTCTCATGTGTGTGTGTGTGTGTGTGTGTGTGTGTGTGTAATTCACCACGGCCTGATCACGAGTTGGACTCGCTTTCGCCAGCAGGTACCCTCCCGACACGAGCAAGTGCATGCTCATTAAAGTCGATCTCTGGGTACTGCCAGGACCTCACACACCACACACCCCATCCCCTTGCTCAAGGGGGGACAGTAACCACTCCTAGTCAAAGGAAAGAACCCAGCCTGAGCGGGGCTCGAACCGCCGCCTGTTTGGCCGTGAAGCCTTGCAGTGCAGCGCTCAAGCCGATTGAGCTACCGGAGCGGTGTGTGTGTGTGTGTGTGTGTGTGTGTGTGTGTGTGTGTGTGTGTGTGTGTGTGTGTTACAACAAATGATGGTGGATTATGAAGAAAAGAAAAATAATGAGAAAGAAGGAGTTGGCAGCGTTCCTCTCCGACAGTAATGAGTTTGTTTCTGTCTTCATTATTTGTCATGCTGTGTGTATGTGTGTGTGTGTGTGTGTGTGTGTGTGTTTGTCTGGAGAGAGAGAGAGAGAGAGAGAGAGAGAGAGAGAGAGAGAGAGAGAGAGAGAGAGAGAGAGAGAGAGAGAGAGAGAGAGAGAGAGAGAGAGAGAGAGAGAGAGAGAGAGAGAGAGAGAGAGAGAGAGAGAGAGAGAGAGAGAGAGAGAGAGAGAGAGAGAGAGAGAGAGAGAGAGAGAGAGAGAGAGGTATACAAACATAAGAAACTTTTCCTTTATCTCTTTTTCTTTTTGATAATATTTTACTATTACTTTTTCTGTCTTGGCATTTGCTCTCTCTCGCTCTCGCTCTCTCGCTCTCTCTCTCTCTCCTTTTTATCCTTACTCATGTCTTTTAATACATTATTTCCTACGTCTCTGTCCACGTATCCACTCGCGTGTTTTCCATGCGAAGATCAAGCTTTGACTCACAATAAGTCCCTCGATAATTTTTAAACGAAAGACAAAGTACATAGGCAAAAAACGTCTGTCTAGCATCTCGGAATGCTGCCTGGCTGTCCTTGGAGCCTTCGCATACCTCAATATTTACATAGGAATGAAATGGTTGAGGCGAGCAACCGTGACATAGAGAATGCTGTGGGGATGACGAGGTGAAGAAGAACGAGGAAAGAACACGAGAAATAAATAGATGAGATGAGAATGCTGAAAAGTTTTTTTAATTTATTTATTCATTCACTTATTTATTTATTTTTTTATGTTTCTGCCTATGGCGCCGGTAGGGTTTCCTGGTGGGGCCTGATGGTCGGCCGCGGCCTTTGACGGTAAGTGTTTTTAGTGTCGCTATCTTCCTTGACTCATGCTGCCTCGCGGAGCTCATCGTTGATCCTCTTATCTCTTTAGAGAGAGAATCTAGAGTTCGGGTTGATGTGACCTTCAGAGGAGCATGTGAATCGTCTTAGGCCACTCGGCAGGTTTGACTGAAAAATTACATCTTGTGGCGGCGGGCGGGACACGAACCCGCGTCCTCCACACACACCGCCTCCCCACCATGAGTAATGAAGAAACTATTCAAGCGAAGGTGACGGGGGGAAAGTAGATGAAAATGGGAAAGTGAGAAAAAATGAATGAAGCAAAACACAAAGAAAACATGGAAGGGAAAAAAGAAAATGAAAGAAAGAACCAAAGAAAAGATAAAGAGAAAGATTTCGAGAAGTATTAAATGACAGAGTGAAAAAGAATGAGAAAACAAAAAGTAACAATATTGAAGAAATTGCTCAATTTATGAAAGAAAAAACAAAAAAAAGTAGAGAATATGGGAATAGATGGATGAATAAATATAGCAAGAAAAAATAATGATATACAGAGAAAAAAAGAAGCAATGAAGGAGAAAAAGAGAAAGAAAGAAGGTTTAAGGAAAAAAATAATAAATAAATGAAAAATAAAACTTAAAGAAGGATAGCAAGAATTGAGACCATATCGAGGAATTTAAAAAAAATGTAATAAAGATTGGAAGGAAAAAGGAAAGGAAGAATAAAAAGAAAAAGGAGGAAGTGCAGATAATATATGGAAAACAGACATACAGATTGTGAGATGGCTAGATAGACATGACAAAAAACACCATCGGTTCTTAAAGCAACATATTTATTTCATTCATAGTGCTACGTTGTTGTTTTACAGTATTTGGTTTTCTTATAGCCTAATTCAGATAGTTGGTCTTGTGATGAGACTAGATGAGAAGTCTATTAATTAACAGATTATGGAGATCAAGATCGTTACAAGAAGGATAACACGGTTGAAAGATGTCCTTTGGCTAGTTTGGTTTTGTGGTGAGACAAGAAATTGAGGAGCCTATAAAAAAACCCCTAAAAACACCTGTTGAAGGAGTAGAGTCGTGAGAAGACAGAGAGTAAGGTGGAGGACATGAGGGTGAGTTGTAAGGAATGAGAACAGCGCCTTTCTTTCTTCCTTTCATCCTTACTGCCATCCTTGTTTCCTTAGTTTTGTAATTCCCCTTCTTTTCCTTCCCTCCCTGCCCTCCTTTCCTTCCTTCCTTCATTTATTTCTTCGCTCGTCGTTTCCTTCTTTTCTTCCCTCTTCCTTCCCTTCAATTTGTACTATCATTCATGCACTTTCATCCTTTCTTCCTTTTTTTCTGTCTCACTCATTGTTCTCCTCCTGCCTCTTTTGTTTCCTTCCTCCTTTTTTCCTCCCTTTTTTCTTCCTTTCTTACCACCTTCCCGACTTCTACGCAGTTCCCATTCTTCCATTCTTTCTTCTTTCATTGATTCCTTTCTTCTATCGCTTCATCTTGTCGTTCTTCCTTTTCCTATTCCTCCCTTCCTTCCATCCACACTATTGCTTCCCTTTCTTCCTTCCTTCCTTTCTTCCTTTATTCTTCTAGTAATGCCTTCCTCCCTCACTGTTTTAGCTTAACCTCCTCAATTACTGCCTTCTCTTTCCTCTCTTTTTACTCTTTCCTCTCTATTTTTTCTCCTTTATTTACTTCCTTCATTCCTATCTTCAGTCCTTTCCTCCCTCCTTCCTTTCTTCTTTCCTTGCAAACTCAGTACGTACTCACTCCGTTAGGGTAAAAAATGAAGAAGAGAAAGAAAGAGAGAGGAGAGGAAAGAATGGAAGGAATGAAGGTAGGCAGGTGGGAAAGAGGAAGTAAGCAAGTGAGAAAGAGTGGAGGATAGCGGGAGGCAAAGAAAAGTCAACAACGAAAGAGTAAAAAAAGACGTTTAAAAGGAAGAAACAAGAATCAAGGAAGAGAATGTGTGATACGGGAAGTAAAAACAGAGAGGGGGGGGGGGGGAGAGAGAGAGAGAGAGAGAGAGAGAGAGAGAGAGAGAGAGAGAGAGAGAGTCTGTGAACCTTGTCAGTCCTCTACCTTGTCTTCTGTTGTCGAGAGAAGAACGACTGTATAGTTTAAATCGACGAGTAGGTAAAAAAACTCGGGTCCTAAAAAACAGAATGATGTTCAAGTTTTCATTATTTGGTAAAAGTAGTAGTAGTAGTAGTAGTAGTAGAAGTTGGAGTAGTATTAATAGCAGTAGGTTAGTAGTAATAGTAGTAGTAGTAGTAGTAGTAGTAGTAGTAGTAGTAGTAGTAGTAGTAACAGTAGAAGTTGTAGTAGTAGTAATAGTAGTGGTAGGAGTAGTAGTAGTAGTAGTGGTAGAAGTAATAGTAGTAGTAGTAGTAGTAGTAGTAGTAGTAGTAGTAGCTATGGAGCCCTCCATGATTATGTGTCGGGAAAATAAACATGGGTGGAGGTATCATTTATGTTGTAGGTAGTAGTAGTAGTAGTAGTAGTAGTAGTAGTAGTAGTAGTAGTAGTAGTAACAACAACAACCAAGAAGCAGTGTGGCCGCCTGGATGAGATGCAGGCTGTCCTTCTCCCTCCTGAGGTCAGCCTTGGTCTGCCTGAGAGGAACCAGGTCACCTGCACCCAAAACCACCCACATTGCCGACCTGGACTTTGAGGCGACGGTGTTTGATAGTCGTATCAACCACAAGCTCTGTTAGCTTAAGAATAATATGTTTAGTAAGGTTTGTAATTGTTGTCGGCCACAGTCATTGGCGGGGTGGGGCCATTGAATTGCTTTGTGAAAGGATATGAGAAAAGATACCGCTCACAACGCAACTCTAATGGATGGAGGTCCGTAAAAAAATAAAAAAAAAGTAGTAGTAGGCTAGTAGTAGTAGCAGTAGTAGTAGTAGTTGTAGTGTAGTAACAGTAGTAGCAGTATAAGCAGTAGTAGTAGTAGTAGTAGTAGTAGTAGTAATTGTAGTCGTAGCAGTAGGCTAGTAGTGGTGGTAGTAGTAGTAGTAGTAGTAGTAGTAGTAGTAACAGTAGTAGTGGTAGTAGTAGACCTCCAAGCTATGGAGCCCTCCATGATTATGTGTCGGGAAAATAAACATGGGTGGAGGTATCATTTATGTAGTAGTAGTAGTAGTAGTAGTAGTAGTAGTAGTAGTAGTAGTAGTAGTAGTAGTAACATTAGTAGTAGTAGTAGTAATAGTAGTAGTAGTAATAGTAGTATGTAGTAGTCGTAGCAGAAGGCAAGGATTGGTAGTAGTTGTAGCAGTAGTAGTAGTGGCGATAGTAGTAGTAGTAGCAGTAGTAGTAGTAGTAGTAGTAGTAGTAGTAGCAGTAGTCGTAGTAGTAGTAGTAGCATAGTCCGTTTCATTCCGCCAGTCCACTCGTGAACGTAGATGTGGCACCTGCGCATTGTTAGTTCGTGATTGCGTGAAGATCAACTATATATTTCTAGTGATATATTTGAATGTTTGTGTATACAAAAAACCCTCAAGCCCTCTTATATGAATCGCAAACATGCCGACTTGTATCGATATATAATTATCTACCATACAAGCACACGAAAAAACAACTTGTATATCAAATACTATAGTCTGATCATACTCGAACCATTATCAAGATACCTTTATTTTCAGATGCAGAGCCAGAT
>NC_066511.1:40621-43121 GCF_024679095.1 Eriocheir sinensis | reverse complement strand
TGATGATAGAGAATCAAATAGGCCAAATAGGAGAGCAGCACTAGTGGCTCATGAGTTAAAACGTTATAGCTCTGAGTGAAACTCGTTTAAGAGGAAAAGATACATTAACAGAACAAAAAGAGGGGCACACCTTCTTTTGGAAGGGTCACCAAACAGGAGTACAGAGACAGCACGGAGTTGGCTTTGTAATTAAAACGAGTCAGCTTCCCCAAATTCCAGAAGTACCTGTGGGAATCAATGAACGTCTTATGATATGGAGAACCCTCTTTGCAAACGACAATATATGACTGCTATAAGTGCTTATGCTCTCACACAAGTAGCAGAGGAACATGAGAAAGATACTTTCTATGACACCCTGGATGCAATACTTCGCCCCATCCCAGCTAATGACAAAATCCTGCTTTTAGGATATTTTAATGTCAGGGTAGGAAGAGACCACGACATTCGGAAGGACATTCTAGGCAGACACGGCACAGGTAAGGCCAACTCAAACGGTCTTAGGCTCCTCACCATGTGCGCAGAACATCTCCATCACTAATATCCTATTTCAGTGTTAAAACAAAAACAAAACGACATGGAAAATGCTCTAAGGGATGCTGAAATCGGTTTAAGAAGGTGTTACAAAATGACATGTACTTTTAATAGGCTTTTATCGTAATCTCTATAAACATAATCGAAACCGGGTGATGACAGTCTGAACCTGGCTCCAAGGGAGGCTGAAATCGAAAATAAGAAACGACGTTCAGACGAAAAATAACATTCTTATGTACTCACCACTGTCTATGTGTAGCTTCACCATGTAGTAAAGAGAAACGGCTCGCTTGGGCTTAGCCGTAGGATTGGTGGCCATGGTCTCGTTTTGCAGGAGGCATAGCGTTTCCTGGATGGGCGCTAGAGGGTTCACGACAAAGCTGAGGGAGGAGCAGACGGTGGAGTGTTAACTGACACACTCTCTAAAGTGTTACGTAAGAGAGAGAGAGAGAGAGAGAGAGAGAGAGAGAGAGAGAGAGAGAGAGAGAGAGAGAGATGAAACTACTACTACTACTACTACTACTACTACTGCTATTACTACTACTACTACGACTACTACTGCTGCTGCTGCTACTACAGATAATAATAATAACTAATAATAATAATAATAATAGTAATAGTAATAGTAATAGTAATAGTAATAGTAATAGTAATAGTAATAATATAGTAATAGTAATAGTAATAGTAATAGTAATAATAATAATAATAATAATAATAATAATAATAATAGCAATAATAATAATATTGATGATATTAATAATAATAATAATAATAATAATAATAATAATAATAATAATAATAATAATAATAATAATAATAATAATAATAATAATAATAATAATAATAATAATAATAATAATAGTAATAATAATAATAATAATAATAATAATAATAATAATAATAATAATAATAATAATAATAATAATAATAATAATAATAATAATAATGATAATAATAATAACAATAATATCAATAACAGCAATAACAATAATGATAATACTAAGAATAATAATGCTACTACTACTTCTATTACTACTACAAATCTTCGCATTCTTTGTAGGCAGTTCGCTTTGGCCCAGATTCTTTAGATTATCGTTATTGTCGTTATATCTGTGCTTCGTCAATCATTTTTTGGGCGGCAGCTGTTCTCTGACTGGTATACATATGGTGTCTTATTTTAGTATTAATGATGCTGGATATGGCTGTGTGGTATGTTCTATGCAATTATGCTTGTGGATATGTGGCTGTATAGTTGCTGCATTGACTGTGGTTTTAAAAAAAAAGTAATGTGGGATGTATGAGGTTTTCGTTCAAGCGAAAGAAAAAGGTCGTGGTAACTAGTTTGGGAATCTCTACTTTAAACTGATAGATTGTTACGTGGATTGTGACAAAAAATGTAGTCAATCTTTTTAGATTTATCTCAGTTTCATTAAAATGTAATCAGCCCATCTGCTGCAGGCTGGTGAGGGATAGCTCTAGTAACAACAATTCAAGCATTTATTAATCTTGGAAAGTTTGTGTATACTTTTAAGCTTACATTTTAATCAACCCAATTGACACCAAACTCTTCCATTATGGATTTTCATCAGCAGCATTGTCTGCTACTTTTTTTTTTACACTAGAGGAAACGGCTCAAGGGCAAAAACAAAGAGAAAACAAAAAAAGCCCGCTCAGCACTGCTGCTATCAAAGCAATTAGTGATATGCGTTATATTAGCCCAAGAGAGAGTACATGGTAAAGGATATTTATACAAAAGATAACCCCCAACCACCAAAAAATTGTCACCATTTTGAAAAAAAAAAAAAATTTTGGGAATTCTTATTCTACCTTTTTTTTTTTTTTTTTACTGTTATTTATCATATTCCACTGTACCTGAAGGCGTTGAAAAACTATTTGTCTTATATTCGGGGTTAAATAATATATAGAGTGGCCTAACTTAAGAGCTGAAAACATGCTCCATGGAGCATAT
>NC_066511.1:10000-40521 GCF_024679095.1 Eriocheir sinensis | reverse complement strand
GACTTCCCCCAAATAAAGAACCAGCACTGCCATGTTGTGGTAGTGATGTCGGTATATACAGCTTAAAACGTCTGCATATCGCGCCCTCTGTCGAAGAAGTAAAAGAGAAGGGAATGAGAGACATATGTTTCTGGACTGAGCTAGATGTTCATGTGTCTCGCGTCTAAAACCCTTGTTTCCACTCGTGGGTTACTCGCATGTAGCGGTGTCAGACACAGACCCCGACTGATAACCGGTGTCACAGGGGATTTGGCGCCCCAGTGGATATGGCCTCCCCGAGTGGAATTCCCCAGTGATTTTGGAACCCCCCTAGGGATTTCGGCACCCCTATTTTTACCAGGGAATATGGCCCCCCCTTTTTTTATCACTTTAGATTATGAAAGTTATAAGGGCCATTTTTTTTCAACTACAAGAAGTTGTTGAGCCATTTAATTCGGGTTTATAATGTTTGATGTATAATGATTTGAATATTTTTAAATAAATATTTTTTAAATCAATTTTAATAATAATAAGAATAATAATGAAATTATATGTTTGAGTAGGAAATAAAAGGGGTTCTAAATTCCCTTAGAGATTTTGGCACAGGGATGAAAGATTCCCTAGAGTATATGGCTCGGGGGTGCCAAAAAATGAAGGGGGATACCAAGGGGGGGTCCAAGTAACCTCAGGGATTTCTCTATAAATTTTGTTATGCATTTATGTTGCACAAGTGTTACAATAGCAACATAAAAAAAATCAGCAACAAACAGTAATAATAATAAGAATAATAATGAAACCAGAGAACAAACCTGTATGCTGAGCCACCCTAAGTGAACTAACCCAGGAGCTATGAAACAGCAAAGAGGAAGGCTAGTAAATAAGGCTCAGATGCTTCAAACTGGGACTCACTTGAGAATATGAAGCGGGCAAGAAGTAGTTGAGCCATTTAATTCGGGTTTATAATGTTTGATGTATAATGATTTGCATATTTTTAAATCAATTTTTTTCAATCAATTTTAATAATAATAAGAATAATAATATGTTTGAGTAAGAAATAAAAGGGGTTCTAAATTCCCTTAGAGATTTCGGTACAGGGCTCGGGGGTGCCAAAAAATGGAGGGGGATACCAAGGGGGGGGTCCAAGTAACCTCAGGGATTTTGGCTCGGGGAAGCTAAATTCACTAGGGTGAATGGTTCGGGGATGCCGCGATAGGGGGAAGTCAAATTCCCTATGACACCTGTCCCAATTCAGTATTAGCTGGGGTAAGGCACAGGTGTAAGAAGACTGCCTATTCGTCTCCATTCCACCCAGATAACGAGCCCGGGATCAATTGATTGTGAGCTGCGGTTGCTCACAACTCCACTACGTGTGTGTGTGTGTGTGTGAGTGTGGAGAGAGAGAGAGAGAGAGAGAGAGAGTGAGAGATGTCGTGATTCTCTCTCTCTCTCTCTCTCTCTCTCTCTCTCTCTCTCTCTCTACACACACACACATACACACACACACCGCTCCGTAGCTCATTGGTTAATAGCTTTGCGCTGCCAGGCTTCGTCGCCTGACAGCAAAGACTATAAAAGAAAGACAGGAAAGCTGAACGGAACTCTGTAAGCGGCTGGCGTCGGCTCGCTAAATGACACTGGTGTATTATCGACACCCAGGACCAAAACCAAGACCTCAAGTCTGTTTGTTTACCTTTGACACGTGGAGTATCTGAAACGCCTCCGCCTGGGCCACACACTACTCAGCGCTCACTTCCACCGCCTGCGCCTGGCTCCCGACGGGCCCGACCCTCACTGCCCCTGGTGCAGGACAGTCGAGGAGACCATTTTGTGCCAGTTGCTTGCTTTTGTTTATCCGTTGTTTATTTGTGCTTGCTTGATTTGTGTTTCATATTAACTTATGCTTTGTTGGCCTGTGCATTTGCTTGCAGGTTTGAAATGCATGTTATTTTACGTGTACTTCAGATAATCTTATAAGTTCTGCTTTTTACACATGTTTGCTTTCCTCTTCTTCAAGTTATGTCCTTGTGTAAGAAAGATATAAACCAATTTATATGGCCTGGTATTATGTAACTTTTCTAAGTGAGTGTGCTTGTCTATTTGTTATTATTTCTTTGCATTACTGTCCTATTATCTGTCTTTACTTTGTGTATAATTATGAGACCAATGTTTCTTTCTCATATTTTCTTTTGCTTGTGTGTCTGTGTTCAAGCATTTTCTTTAATGCACAATGCGTGCCATATATCTACATGCCTAAATATATTTGTTGTATATAATTTTCTAGACAAATACACCTGAACTGCACCTGTATATCATTGTTTCTTTGTCCAAAACAAACAAATTAAATCAGTCAAGTAAATAGCCGTTATATATATATATATATATATATATATATATATATATATATATAGATATATATATATATATATATATATATATATATATACATATATATATATATATATATATATATATGTATATATATATATATATATATATATATATATATATATATATATATATATATATATATATATACACATACATACATACATACATACATACATACATATTTACATACATACATACATACATATATATACATATATATATATATATATATATATATATATATATATATATATATATATATATATATATATATATATATATATATATATATATATATATATATATACATACACACATATATATATATATATATATATATACATACACACACATATATACATATATATACATATACACATACATACATATACACATACATATATATATACATATATACATACACACACATACATATATATATATATATATATATACATATATATACATATATATATATATACATATATATACATATATATATATGTATATATATATATATGTATATATATGTATATATATATATATATATACATATATATATATATATATATATATGTATATATATATATATATATACATATATATATATATATATATATATATATATATATGTATATATATATATATATATATATATATATATATATATATATATATATATATATATATATAAAATATACGCTTCATGAACTATGGTCCTCGTAATTACCATCCACCACCATTGCATAATGAGTGATGAAAAAATAATTATTGTTCATTCATAATGTCAAAAATAAGATCTACGCATATCATACAAACTACAAAGCGATAAGGTCACAAGAAGATGAAGAGGAGACCGTACACCAAGGTAAAGAGCCCTTCTCTTTACCTTGCCGTGCACCTGCAAACGACGTACTTGATATAGTTTGGCGTCGGCTCAACAGATGGCGCTGCTGGTCTAGATCTACCTCACATTTTCTTTATCGTTTCAGAGAGAAGCTTTCTTATCTTTCTTTTATAGTCTTTGCCTGACAGTCGGCGGTTCAAGTCCTTCTCATGCTGGAATTTTTACGCTAAGGAGTGGTTACTATCCCACCTTGAGCAAGAGGGATGGGGGTGTGGTGTGTGGAGATCCTGGCAGTACTCAAAGATCGAATATAATGAGCTTACTTCTGTCAGGAGGGTACTTACAGGTGATTGCGAGTCCAGCTCGTAATCATGCCGTGGTGAATTAAACACATACAGCCCCCATCCCATTCCTTCCACCCACTAGTATCTCTTTACCAGCTCCACCACCATCACTCTAAGTCACCACCTACCTGAAGGAAGCTGCTGCACACTCGGGCTCTTCGCGGCACCAGCCTTGGCACTCCCATAACGACAGGTTCCTGATAGTGTAGTAGGTGGAACCACGGTAGTCCAGCTCCGTCAACTTCTCAAAGGCAGTTAGACCTGAGAAGGAATAGAGAGACATAAATTTATATATTGTACAAGGAAAGGGACGAGGAGGAGTGGGAGAAGGGATGTGTGTGTGTGTGTGTGTGTTGTGTTTGTGTGTGTGTGTGTGTGTGTGTAATTCACCTCTTGGTCTGCTGCGGGTCTCTCTCGAGACAGACTACACTACGGAAGAGCTCAGAGCTCGTAGTACCGATCTTTGGATAGGACTGAGACCACTCACACAAAACACACCGCGACAACGAGGTCACAACTCCTCGCCTTACGCCGCGTACCTACTACTCACTGCTAGGTGAACAGGGGCTACACGTGAAAGAAGATAAACCCAACTTATCTTCACCCGGCCGGGGAATTGAACCCCGGTCCTTCTGGTTGTGAGCCAGACGCTCTACCCCTGAGCTACCGGGCCGTGTGTGTGTGTGTGTGTGTGTGTGTAAGAGAGAGAGAGAGAGAGAGAGAGAGAGAGAGAGAGAGAGAGAGAGAGAGAGAGAGAGAGAGAGAGAGAGAGAGAGAGAGAGAGAGAGAGAGAGAGAGAGAGAGAGAGAGAGAGAGAGAGAGAGAGAGAGAGAGAGAGATTCACATTAACAAACAGACAAACAGACAGACACAGTCAGTCAGACAGAAAGCAAGCCAACCAAATCATCTACACATCCAGCCAGCCTGACAGATCACCTATCAACAAAACAGCAAACAGCGAGTCAGGCAGCCAGAAACAGACATATCGACAGTCGACCACCCAAGCTGCCAGCCAGTCAGCCAATCAGCCAGACAGACATAGAGAGAGGCAGGCAGACAGACAAAGTGACAGCCAAGTAGCACACTAACAAAGGCACCTGTCTGGCATGAGTGTTTATGCTTCAGGCTCACCAGTGCACTGGGGAGACGGAAGGCGAGTGCGGAGCAAAAGTGCATTGCATTAGCAGATCAAAAAAATATAAATATATAATTTAAATCACTTTGAAGAAAATGATTATATGTTACAAAAAAAAAAAATGACAGCAAATTGTGTTTATACTGTGAGTAAAATCCCGATGGAAAGAAAGAATATATCTATATATCTATATATCTATATATCTATATATCTATATCTATATCTATATCTCTATCTATCTCTATATATCTATATATATATATATATATATATATATATATATATATATATATATATATATATATATATATATATATATATCTATATATATATATATATATATATATATATATATATATATATATATATATATATATATATATATATATATATATATATGTATATATATATATATATATATATATATATATATATATATATATATATATATATATATATATATATATACATACAAACATAGACTAAATGCCCAAAAGAAAAAAATATCGTATGACCAAATATATAGTAACAAATTATTAATACTGTAAAACAAAATGGGGAAACGATAAGATAAAACAATGAAAAATAAGGAAGAAAGTATGAGTCAAAATTATTTTATTTATTTATTTATCTATCTATTTACCTATTGATCTATCTATGTATCTATCTATCTATCTATCTATCTATCTATCTATCTATAGAAACATGATGAAAATTGATAAAGGAAGGGAGGAAGGAAAAGACGGAGGAAAAAACAAAAGAAATGACAGTAAAACTAAAACACACAAAATGACAACTTAAACGAGATTAAGTTATATATGAAAAGAGAAAAAAATCGTGAGAAAGAGACGGCTCTATACTACCCGGAAGCAGCGTTCAAAACGAAGATAAAAAAAAAATTATAAAATTACCTAAATACTAAAATAAGATAAGGAAAAAGAAATTAGAATGAAACCAAAATAAACGATTATTAAATAGACATAAATGCATGGATGGATACTTGAATAACATTAAATAATGAAGATAAAATGAGAGAAATGATTAACTGAACTGATATAACAAAATTACAACAGAACCACAAACAAATAAGCCCAGAGAGTATTCGGATTGCTGATGCGGCTATCTCGCCCATACGGAAGTGTAAAAGACAGACCCAAACTGTCTCACCGAGGTGGGGTGAGAGACCTCCGAATTGCTGAGGTAGCAGTATAGACGGTGCGAAAGCGGTCCAAATGTCAACAAAGATTGTACGAGACAAAAGAGAAGAAAGAGAAAGGAGGAGGAGGAGAAGCAAGAGGAGGAGAGTAAGAAAGACGAAAAGTATATTGCTTAAATCGATGCAAGGATAAAATACACTCAGGATTTAGAAGAGAAGGAAATCGGGGAGGAAGAGGAAGAGAAGCAGTTGTAAAGGAAGGAGCTGGAAGAATACACCAGTTTTTGTTTATGTATGGTGAATTTGAACTGATCTAATTTAAACCCACTACTACGTTTTCTACCCTCTGTAATATTACCAGGACCTAATTGAGAGTGCCCTTATTTTTCTACAGTAATGAAAGCAAGTTCAAATGCAAAAACACAAAAGAGAAAAAGCCAATGAATAGTTTTATCTGATTCATTGTGATCTACAAAATAGGCATACAGATAAGCCTACTTGATACAAAGTATAAAATTTACATTCACACTATTTCACCATTACTAATGCTCTCATTTAAGTCATTTGAGTAGATTATGGGTTTAAGAAAAGTTGATAACTATACATTTTTCTTGTATTTACTGCAAGGAGTCCCACTCTATATTAATTACATGGAAAATTACATAATTATGAAGTAGTGTGAATTGGAAAAGACGCTTACGACTTACGTTATCAAGTCGAGTCACATGCACATTACTTAACAATCTCTCATGTTATATTTTTAAGTGACAACAGATGTTGGAGGGAGAAACTTGTATTAGTACACAAATTTTTATTCACATTACCTGGTAATGATTTCGAATAAAATGACGGTATCCGGACATCGTGTTTTTAAGCAATCATTTCACAGCAAACTTTCCGAGTGAAAAGGGCACCTCTAAGGAGCAAGTGTATTTTCTGCTCGATATATATATTTTTTTTATTAGTGGTTGAAAAAAAGGAGAAAAAAATACAAGAAACAGTAGAAAGAAGGAGGAGGAGCAGGAGGAGCAGGAGGAGGAGGAGGAGGAAGAGGAGGAGGAGGAGGAGGAGGAAGATTAGTAATAGTAGGAGGAGGAGAGGGAGGAGAAGAAGGAAACGGAGGTTGTGATAGTGGTTAAGGAGGTTTTAAGGAAAAGGAGGAAAAGGAGCAGGCGAAAAACGTTGATGGTGATGATGAGGAGGAGGAAGAGGAGGAAGATTTATGGGAAGATGAGGAAGAGGAGGAGGAGGAGAAGGAGGAGGAGGAGGAGGCGAAGGGAAGGGAGAGAAAGAGGGAGAAGAGTAGTAGAGAGAGCAGGAAGGGAAGGAGAAGGATATGAAGCAGGAGGAGGAGGATGAGGAAGTAGACCATGCCAAGGCGGTCCTAACATTCGTCCTGACGATGAAAATAACCGGAACATATCTTCTTCGTCTTCCCCTTCCTCTTCCTCCTCTTCACCCCCTAGTTCCCTCGAATCTGCTACTCATTCTCACACTCCTTCAATTCTCTTTTTATTTCTGTATCTCACTAGCTATCCTCCTCTTCGTCTTTTTTCACTGATTATTTTCATTTTCCTCCTCTTCCTCCTCCTCGTCCTCAACGGACAGCCTTCAGATTGGCTTCCAGTCACTAGTGGAGTGCCTCAAGGGTCAGTGCTGGGACCCATTCTCTTCATCATATATATCAACGACCTTGAATCAGGACTGAAATCCACAATATCGAGATTTGCTGACGACACCAAGGTGGGTGGAAAGGCCCTGAAAAAGACCGACTGCGAAATCATTCATAAAGACCTCAATCACATTATCGAATGGTCGGAAAAATGGCAAATGTCCTTTAATGTTGACAAATGCAAAGTCATGCACATTGGGTCCAGAATTAGTAACCACACATACATCATGAATGGGCAACCTCTGCAAGCGATGCAGGAGGGAAAGGATCTTGGAGTCACTATCAGCAGTGACCTGAAACGCGCGAATCACTGTAAAAAAGCCTACAACAAAGCCAACACTATGCTCGGGTTCATAGCGAGGAACTTCGAGTGTAAAACGCCAGACGTGATGCTACCCTTGTATTATTCCATGGTAAGATCGCACCTCGAGTATGCAGTACAGTTCTGGTCTCCTAATTACAGAAAGGACATTGATTTACTGGAAAGGATTCAACGACGCGCCACGAAGATAATACCAACCTTAAGGGCTCAACCGTACGAGGAACGACTCAGGCGACTCAATCTCTTTACGTTGGAGAAAATACGCCTACGAGGGAATGTGATTCAAGTCTTCAAGTATCTGAAAAAAATTCAATAACGTCGATTACTCCAAACTCTTTGAACTGCAAACCAACCTAAGAACTAGAAATAACGGTTTACCCATTCAGTCTAGCACAGACATCGGAAGGAGTTTCTTTTCAAACCGAGTCATCCGCCACTGGAACAATCTTCCTTCAGAAGTAGTAAATGCGAATACCATCAACTCCTTCATATATAGAATCGACCGTCACTTCGCTGCGTCGGGAGTAAGATGAACATCGAGGTGCTTTCATCTGCTCCTCAATATCGAGGTGCTTTCATCTGCTCCTCAATATCGATGTGCTTTCATCTGCTCCCCAGGCCCCAAGTGGCTGTCGAGCAGATTAAATCACCAAAGCGGGCAACCTCGTAATGAGCCAATAGGCTTTTTGTTGCCTGCATTTACATATTTCTATGTTTCCTCCTCCTCTTATTTCTTCATCTCTCATTCTTCCTCCTCCTCCTCCTCCCCCTCCTCCTCCTCCTCCTCATCATCATCATCATCATCATCATCATCATCCTCTTCAGGGACGCGCTACGAGAATGATTCTGCTCCTAAAAGGCTCAGTCATGAGGAACGTTAATTAAGCGACTCAACTTCTTTATGCTGGAAAATAGACGCCCAGGAGGATATATGGTTCAGTTCTTCAAATACCTGAACAAGTTCAGTAACGTCGATCACGCCAAGTTCTTTGAGCTACAAAACAACTAGAAATAACGGTCTACTTATTAATTCTAGTCGATGTAGTACTGACACTGACAGGCGTTTCTTGTCAAACCGAGAGCATTCCTGCAGAAGCAGTAAGTGCGAAAACATAAAGTACTTTGCTTTCATCTACTCTCCAGGCATGAAGTGACTGTCGAGCAGTTAAATCACTAGAGTGGGCAACTTCGTAATAATACAACAGGCTTTCTATTGCCTGCATTTTCATGTTTATTCCTCCCCTTCCTCGTCTTCCTCGTCCTCCTCCAAGGTTTGTCCCGAAGTCTTCTATGTCCTATTATTTCTCCTTGCTCTCGTCCTCCTCCCGCCTATCTTTCTTCCTCTCCTCCTTATCCTCCTTGATTTGTATTATCATTCTTGTCTACCTCCTCCTTTTCCATCAAAACAACCTCCTCTTCACCACCACGACCACCACCAACACCACCACCACCTCCTCTTCATCATTTTCCTCCTTTTCATCCCCTTCCCCCTCCTCCTCATCCTCCTACTCCTACTCCTATTCCTTCTCCTTCTACTCCTCTTCCACATGTTTGCTCTCTCATTCTCTTCATCCTTTTCATCGCCACTAATCACAACCTCCATTACACAACCATCATTACCGCTTGTAACGCAATGATTATCACCACGATTACTGTCCTTATTATTACCACCACGAGCATCACCACCACCACCACCGTGAATCACAAGTGTTATTAGCCGTTATTACAACCAGCACCAACACCACCACTGATTATCCGTGATGGGAAAAAATAACATGCTTCCTCCTTTCCTTCCGTCCTACCTTCTCACTTCCCTCCTTCCCTCTCAGCTGTCTCTTTTCCTCTCTCTCTCTTCCTCTCTCCTTCCCTTCGTCTCGTCTAAACTACCTCAGCCCATTACCCGCTTTAGAGAAAGAGTAAGACTAGGAAGAGGGGAAGCATGAGGAACAGGAGGGGATAATGGTGTGGCGGTAATAGAGAAGAAAGAGAAACGAGAAAGAAGAAACATAAAAGAGGAAGAGGAAGAAGAAAAAGATGAAGAAAAATAAAAAGAAGTAGAAGAAGAAGAAGAAGAAGAAAAAGAAAAAGAAGACGAAGAATAGAAAAAGAATAAAAAAGAAAAAAAGAAAAAGTAGACAAAAAAAAAGGAAGAGAAGGAAAAGGAGAAGAGAGAAGTACAGTGACCTTTCCAGAACAAGAGGAAAAAGAAGAAGAAGAGGATGAAAAAGAAGAGGTAAGATGAAAAGAAAGAGGAAGATGAAGGAGACGAGGGCAAATAGAAAGAGGAAGAGAGAAAAAGAGGTTAACAGTGGTGGTTACTCAGTGTGCTCTCTCTCTCTCTCTCTCTCTCTCTCTCTCTCTCTCTCTCTCTCTCTCTCTCTCACGCTGACTCACTTAATGCCTCTCTCATCTTCACTCTTTCCTAGTTCCTGTTTCCTTGCTCATCTCTTTAATCAAATACCCATTCTTTGTTTTCTCTCTCTCTCTCTCTCCTCTCTGCCCTTACCTTTCCTCTTCTTTCAAGTCCCTCTTAATTTTTTGTTGTTCATGTTTCTTCGTATTTGTTTTCTTATCACACTTTCTACACTCCAATCATTCTATCTTTAATCCATCCGTTTCTTTTTTTTTTATGTTAAAGCTAGATAGTTTTCTGTCCTAGTTAATTTGCCTTCGCATTCGCTTATCTCTTCCTTAATTTTTTCCTTCCTCTCTTTTTTTATATTTCACTCAGTATTTCTTTCGTTCTTTTCTACCCTGACTTGAATCTTCTCACTTGTCTGACGTTTCTTTTTTTCTCGTGATTTGTCGTTCACCTCCAACTCTTTCTCCTTCTGATCCTCCTCCTGCTGCTCACCGTCCTCCTTCTCCTCCTGCTGCTCACCGTCCTCCTTCTCCTCCTGCTGCTCACCGTCCTCCTTCTCCCCCTCCTGCTCTTCTCTATTCCCATCTTGACTTTACTCCATTCAACCTTCTCTTTATTCTGCCTTTGCTTCCTTCTTCTTCTTCTATTTCTTTTTCTTTTTCTTTTTCATCTTCTTCTTCTTCTTCTTTTTCTTCTTCTCCTTCTTTGTTTTCTTCTTTTATTAATATTCTTCTCTCTCTCTCTCTCTCTCTCTCTCTCTCTCTCTCTCTCTCTCTCTCTCTCTCTCTCTCTCTCTCTCTCTCTCTCTCTCTCTCTCTCTCTCTCTCTCTCTCTCTCTCTCTCTCTCTCTCTCTCTCTCTCTCTCTCTGTACTTCTTCCCCTGCTCACACCACCAGAGAAGGGCTGAGGTGCAAAACGATTACTCTCTGCCGTGACGGACACCCAAGAGCAACTCACGCAGGTGCTACCCCGTTGAGGAGTGAGGTATGTAATATCCTCACTGTCTGCAACACGCGAGACAGGTAACACCAGTCGTAGCAGCTGCACCAGTACCCCTTCATCACGCATATCCCTTACTTTCCCTCGTCTAGCGTATTATTGAGTATAATGCCGGTTTATACCACTCAAATTCTTCTGAAAATTAGTACGTGTGTTTGAAAAGGCTCACGTTGAAATCGCTGGGATGCTTGTCGGGACTGTTTCCATGATTCTAGTAAGTTTTACATGGGTTCTGAAGCATAGATAGGAAAACGAACACTCGTGATACCCCATCTCACTTTCTCTGCCGAGGACTTAAAATACATCCGTAATGAGTGTTTGAAGCTATAACGTCACTATTTACTAACTCTATATTGATTAGATGTCGCCTAGTTCGGCTTTCTCCCTTGACCTATACATGTATTGTGAATTCTGTTTTCCCATCCTGACTTCTACAGGCCCTTCTCATTTACATACAAATTACTTCACTTAAATATTCATCTTTTTACGTAACTCCTTCATGTCTATCTTCCATCGTTCCTACACTTAAGGCCTTCCTCACAGCCAACACTTCTTTGATTCTTGCCTTGCAGCCTATCATTATCAATAGACACTTTTTATTTATATAAGTCTTCTTCCTTACACACTTTCACTTTCCCTTGTTACAATTCTTTCTTTCCCCAGGAACCTACGCTTTTAGGCCTCACGCCTCTGAGACCTTCTTTCTTCTATGCACCTCTAACTTATATGCATTAATATCTATGTTCCTTTGGTTTCATACTGACTTTCTTAACGTGCACCTTATCATTTTTATACTTTATTCCATTCCCAGCAGCTTATATTTACATGTTTCACGCTTCACAACATTACCTTCTACCCACCATTACCCCAACAATACAAGTTCTTGCACACCTACATTCACGCTCATATTGATTTCCATCACGTCCACTACTCTTGTAACACTTAATCCCTTTTCAAGTTACACTTTCACACCACGCCTCACAACCTATTTTTCTACTACATTCCTCTAGTCTAGGCCAATGAATCCCATCTCGTTTTGTGGTGACCCTAATATCATGTACCTCAGGATACCTCAACGATCTGTGAGGCTATATTTCATCTTTCATGGCATGAGTGAAAACATTGCATACCTCTTCTCAAACCTTAAATGAGTGCGATTCCGAGCTTGCTAGAACGCTAAAGCTTCGGCGACTACTCCGGTAAGCATAACTGGCGCTGTCTTCATTCAAAGGGGTCAGGGTGATTTCATATCCTCGTTATCAAAGGCAGATTCATTAATTTTTGCAGAGGAGTTCAAACACTTTTGCTGAATTCAGATTGTAACAAATCTGTTCTGTTTAGGCTGCTGTTGAAGATTTTGAATGGAGGACTCCTCTTTCGAGTGTTCTTCAAATTTGCCATCGGAAGGGTCTAGAGGTCAAGGGAATTACAAATGGGTGCCACGTGCAATTAAGTTGCAAATTTCACACAGCATGTTCGAATATATATGCTAAATTCATCCCTCAGCTACTCAAGATGATCGTCAATGATTTGTTGTAAAATTCTCGTGGGCTTAGCGACCCCCTAAAAATAGTTTTTGGGGAGTGGTCAACGTGTGGGCGCGGCGTCAAGGAGGGAGGTCCCGGGGTCGCATCCCGCCCGCCCCACTATGAGCTGATTTAGTGTCATCGTCGAGTGGCCTAAGACTGTCCACATGCTGTCCTGAAGACCATCTGTCAACAACTCTAGATTCTCTCTCTAAAAGAGGTTAATTAATAGATGAGCTCCGGGGAACAGCATGAGCCACGCAAGATAGCGCCACAATAAACACTTGGTTGTGCCAGAAAGGGCTGGGGCCGACCAGCAGGCCACACCAAGAAAGGCTACCACGCCATAGGTGAAACGTAAAATAATAATAATAATAATAATAATAATAATAATAATAATAATAATAATAACACCTCAAACCTGGGAATTGCTGCCCAAGGTCAAACGTCTCTCTATCTATACATTTTCTCCTCCCCGTTGCCTACGCCTACATACGTCACGCCTCACAGCCTAGCCTCCTCCATTCCTCCTCTCTCTGTACGTGCTTCTCTCACTTCCTTCACGCTTCCGTTCACCTTTATATTGACTCCTTCCCTCAAGCTCTCACCCGACAATACCGTTGACTATGATATGTGTCTTTTCCCCATGCTAGCTCTCTCCTTCCCTTCCTTTCCTTTCTTTTCCCTGCTCCATAAAGACATTTCTTCTTCCTTCTTCTACCATACTATGAATTACATTCAAGTCTCTCTCTCTCTCTCTCTCTCTCTCTCTCTCTCTCTCTCTCTCTCTCTCTCTCTCTCTCTCTCTCTCTCTCTCTCTCTCTCTCTCTCTCTCTCTCTCTCTCTCCTTCTGTCTTCCGGCTATTTTTTCTGGTTCCATCCAATCCTCGTTTCCTGCGGTTTTATCCTCTTCCCGTCTGCTGGCTGGTACTGTAACCCTTTCCTCCCATTTGTCTGTGTCCGTTTTCCAATTTGTATTCCGTTCACAATATCTGCCGCCTGCTGGCTCTCTTGTTATTTTATAGTTTCCTTTGGTACCTTAACCTTTTGCCAGTCTTGTATTTGATTTTCGAGACATTTCCTTAAGTTTAGGTTGTACATTTGATCATTATTGCATTCATATTAACTTCCTGCTACCTCCTTGCTCTTATCCTTTTCCCTCCTTGTCTTTGTCATCTGTAATACGTCTGCTTTTTATTCCTCTCTTACGTTCATATATTCTCTCCATCTGTTGCTTTCCTTATTACCTTATTTCGTTCGTTCCCTGTGCCTGTGTAACATTCTGTGTTCATGTCCACCTTTTAAGTTACTTCTGCTTGTCTGGGTCCTCAGCAGCCTAACTCACCTCATTCTGTGTTTAGTTCAACATAATCCCCCCCAGTTAGCTACCTACATGCCCATCTGTACTTTACGTCTAGTCCTCACCAAAGTATTTAGGTGTTAGATTTTAGATTATATGATTGGTCAATATTTTTCCTTGTGCTGATATCAAAATAACGAGAACGAAATATATACATCATTTAGAACATGTTACATAGTAGTATTTAAATTTTCTCATTATATACAAGTGTCAGATGCCAGAGAGCAGGAGTATTATGTCATAAATGTGGTGATGACATGAGCATGAGAACAAAATATGCCCCTCAGCTACTACACAAAATTATATAGAATCGATCAATCGGTTGGGGCATACGCCGGGGGGAAGCGTTGCGCTGCCCATACTATGACACCAAACCCAGGGGATCATCAAATTAAATCTCCATGCAGGCCCCCTTCCCATCCCAGGTACATCATGGCAGGATCTGTCAGCTTGTTCAAGCCATGAACTCTGTGAATATTTCCTTGGCCCCCTCTACTCGGGATTGTCTCTTATAGAAACAACCCGGTGAGTATGGTCGACTTTTGGGTAACATGAAACATGCCCATAAAACCGGAGTTGTCGTTTTCGGATTGTGAAAGAAATCGATCAAGTCTCACGGTGTAATCTGTGGCTTGACACAGTCATTTCAACGATATCCCGCGATACTGTGTAGGCACTTATTACCAAAGACCTACACTATTCAGTGTCTATGTATCATACCCACACATGAGGAAAGTCGATGTAAAGTAAACTGTTTAAAGGAAAAAAATGAAGAAAAAGAAAAAAAAATGAAGGCGAGAAATGTATGAAGCAATTGCGAAAAGAAAGAAGGGGGAATGAAAAATGAGTAGGAGGAAAATGAGGAAGACGAGGTCATTTTTTATTAGTATAACGAAGATAAGAGTCGAAAAAATGATAAATTATTGCAGAAAAGGAATGGAAATAAACAAATAAAAACAATATGAACAAATTTTAGAAACAAAGTTAAAAAGCAAAGGAAGAGATGGGAAACATTTAAAGGCGATTTAAGATTGGAAGTAAAGAGATACAAACACAAACATTACTACGAAAAAGAGGTGAGATTTTGCTCCGTTATAATACAAGAAAAACAAAAGGATGGGAAACTAGTTTATACTCTAAGTTAGAAAGGAAAACAGAAAAGATATATGTGGTTTAGAAGTGGATGAATATATTAGAATGAAAAGGCAACAAGATGAAAGGTGAAAAACGTGTAGCCAGAGTAAAAAAAAGAAAGGATAGAGAAAAGTTACAGGTGATTTATATATGCAAATAACTAAAAGATAAAAGAAGAAGAATGCGATGGAAAGTTAATTACGTGTGGCCATAAAAGTTAAGAGTTACGAAAAAGAAAGAAGGAAGAACGATAAAGGCGGTTGGAGAGAGAGAAGTAGAGAATGGAAAGATAAAAAATAATTAATGCTACCGACGTTGAGTAGCGGAGAGTCATATAAAAGGAAAAAAAGAGACAGGGAACCGTTACACCACAGATAAAATAGGAATGAGGTGACATAAGAGAGAGAGAGAGAGAGAGAGAGAGAGAGAGAGAGAGAGAGAGAGAGAGAGAGAGAGAGAGAGAATATATATATGAATAGTTTAAAAATATGAATAGATGAAAACTGCGTAGCGTTAGTGTCCATCAAAGGAATCGCAAAGAAACGAATAGAGAAAGAGAACGAGCCTGAAGAAATGGACGGGAGGGAAGTTAGTGAGATGGAGAAAAGACAATAGCGGATAAAGAAAACGGAGAAACAAAAGAGAAGGGGATAAACCCTAAAGCATATGATTTGAAAAGAATAAAAAAAAGACAGAGAGAAGGAAAGAAGGAAGATGGGCAATAAAACTCGTATATATAATTATGGATGCATGGGGATATAAAAGACACAAAAATCAAGTAACGGGATAAAGAAGAATGCACGGGAGTTGGAAAATCAATGAGACATAAAGAAAAAGAATAAAGTACTGCTCAAAAGGACTTACCAAAAGCAGCTGAGGCCAAGACCAACACGATCGCCCCCACAAACAGCGGCAGTCGGCACATCTGTAGTCGGGAAGATGAAACGCTAGTTAACATCATAGCTGGTTCTCAGTATGTTAATTCTACCTGCCTCCCCCACACCAGTCAACCTCACCCACACATCCACCTACATCAACTCCCCACCACACACACACACACACACACACACACACACACACACACACCTGTTGTTTGTCACTCCGTTGCTTCTGTCAGTTCAAACGTATGTCCTTTACACTGGGAGACGTTATTCTATCGACATACCTATTATTTCTTTCTGATTATTTTGATCCCTTCTCATACAGTTGTTCCTTGCACGTCAATTAGCATCTCTCTCTCTCTCTCTCTCTCTCTCTCTCTCTCTCTCTCTCTCTCTCTCTCCCACCCCACACACACACACGCACACACACACAAACAAACAAACAAACAAGCAGACAAAAACACAGACACACACACACACACACACACACACACACACACACACACACACACACACACTCCTGAATCATTGTCATTTTTACTGGAGCAGGATAATGGCGAGGTCGCCTGTTGTTCCCTCTCCCAGGCCTAGACGAGACCAGACGAAACCACAAGATAAGCTAAATTATTCCTTAATAAGTGTAGCCAACTAGGGCGTTACGATAGAACTCGTAGGGAACGGAAGTTGAGTAGGAGAGGCAGTATTAACAGATAGTGGTGATCGTCGTGAAGGTGGTGGTGAGGATGGAGGAGAGAACTTAAGAGAAAGAAAACAATTTGAGGAGGAAGAAGGATTAGTATGTGTCGGTCTTGTTAAGATGAATAAGGTGATTAAAAAGGTTAGGTATTATGGTGTTGAGAGAGTGATGATGGTCGTGATGGTAATGGTGGCGACACAGCTGATGGGGTCTTGGGTGGGGTTGGTGGCGGGGGTGGGTGGTGGTGGGGCTGAACAGTTAGAAGGCCGAGTGGCAGGTGGTGGTGGTAGTGGTGGTGGTGGTTGTGGTGATGTGTGTGTGTGTGTGTGAGAGAGAGAGAGAGAGAGAGAGAGAGAGAGAGAGAGAGAGAGAGAGAGAGAGAGAGAGAGAGAGAGAATTATGGATGGTGATGGGTGGTAGTGCTGATTGGATAGGTGTGACGCTGGTGAAGATGATGATAAGCGTATGACGTAATGGTGGCCGTGGTAGTAATAGTGCTGATGGTGCTGATGATAGCAGAGATGGTGCCTAGTGTAATATTACCAACTGGAAAATTCTCTCTCTCTCTCTCTCTCTCTCTCTCTCTCTCTCTCCCGTTCCTTCTTGACTTAATACTTCAATAAATTACAGTTTCCTCACAACGCAGTGTCACTTTATATTCGTGTTTTGAGGTCAAGAGGAGGAAATATCAATCTCCAGTTTCCCGAGAGAGAGAGAGAGAGAGAGAGAGAGAGAGAGAGAGAGAGAGAGAGAGAGAGAGAGAGAGAGAGAGAGAGAGAGAGAGAGAGAGAGAGAGAGAGAGAGAGAGAGAGAGACGGGGTGGGTGGGGGAATGGGGCAGAGAAAGACCGGAAGACAATGGGAGGAGTACTTACAGCAACTGAATGGAGAAGAACAGAGAAAAAAATATATATAAAATGCGTGGCAAAGAAGAATGAACGAGTGATAATTAAAGGCTAGGAAAGAGAAGGGAAGAAGAAGAAAAGAAGAAGAAGAAGAAGAAGAAGGAGAAGAAGAAGAAGAAGAAGAAGAAGAAGAAGAAAACGAAGAAGAAGGAGAAGAAGGAGAAGGAGAAAACTAAGACAGAAAGATAGACGCATATTAATGATCAAATGACGAATAGAAAGAGAGGGAAAGAGAAGTGAAGATAAAAAGACGAACAAAGAGAAATAAGGATATCCAAAAATAATAAGTAGATATGACGGGAAAGACACTGAAGGAAAGAGAGCGGATGGGTTAAAAAGGGATGAGATAGGATGATCAGTGAAGAGGCGAAAGGAAAAGAAAGGAGCAGAAAAATCGAACAGGAGGGAAAGAGGAAAGCAAAAGAGGAAAATATCTGAAAAAAGAGAAGAGTAGATAATTATGATAAAGAGAAGGGAAAAAAAAAGTTTAATACAAAATAAATGACTGGAATTATATATGAATGGATGACGCGGAAGAATGAATTAACGAAGAACAGTAGGAAGAGGCGAAAGGGAGGAAAAGGAGGAGGAGGAGGAGGAGAAAGACGAGGAGGAGGAGGAGTCAAAAATGAGGACGAGGAAAAGGAGGAGGCGGAGTGGGAGGAAGAGAAAGAAAAAGCGGATGGAGGAGGAGGATAATGAGGAGGAGGAGGAGGAGGAGAGGAGGTGGAGTATGATGTATATGTGGCCGGAAATTCGGTCAGTCCGGTTCATTTTGGTCCACCCTCTCTCTCTCTCTCTCTCTCTCTCTCTCTCTCTCTGTTCACCTGTCACCTTTCATTATCCTTTAGCCTTCCTCTTTTTCTTCTATTTCTTTAATTTTTCCTCTTCCGTCCTTTAACTTCTCTCCCTTCTCCCTCTCCTACACATTCACATTCCACTATTTTCTCTCTGTTTCCCTTCTTGCCTCTTCTCAATTCGATTTTCTCTTCTCTTTTCACTCTATCCTTTCTTCCTGTCTTTCCCCTCTCTCTATCTTCTTCCCCTTGCATCCCCCCTCCTACCTCCCCCTAACGCTCTCCAGCAGGTCAAGGTTTTAATACTTCCGGCGGTCATTGCGGTGTAGCGGTCAGTAGACTAACCTCACTAACGGGTTGGTAGTTTACTTTGCCCTGCCTTGTTTCAGCTCGCTTTACCTCACCTTGCGCTTCACTAACAACTTCCAATACACACACACACACACACACACACACACACACACACACACACAAACACACACACACACACACACACACACACACACACACACACACACACACACACACACACACACACACACACACACACACACACACACACACACACACACACACACACACACACACACACACACACACACACACACACACACACACACACACACACACACACACACACACACACACACACACACACACACACACACACACACACACACACACACACACACACACACACACACATACATACATACATACATACATACATACATACATACATACATACATACATACATACATACATACATACATACATACATACATACATACATACATACATACATACACTCTCTCTCTCTCTCTTCTTTCTGGTTCGCCTCTTTCCGTGGTGCCTCGCAAGCACGTTCACCCGTTCACTCGCCTGTTCTTCCTGGTGGTGATACATTAGACTGCACCTCCGTTCTTATACTATAGTTGTTTTCTTAGTTATCCCCCTACCCCGCCGTCTCTTGGTCCGCCTCTTGCCGCGTTCCCAATAAGCAGGCACGTACATCCATTTACCTGTCTCTTCTCTACCGAAGCCCTGAACCAAGACAAGACAAGAGCTCTCCTATATAAAAAGACAGACCCTCAGATACCTCCTTCCCCTTGCCCTCTATACTTTCTTTATTTTTTTGTTCTGCACCTGCTTATATTGAATCTAGAATGTGCATTGTGCTGCTCTTATTGTTGTAATGTAATGAGCATGAAAATAATAATAATGATAATAAAGAACAATAGCAATAACAAATAATAACAACAACAACAACAACAACAACAACAACAACAATAAGAATAAGAATAAGAAGAATAAGAATAAGAATAATAACAATAATAATGGTAATAATGATAATAATAGAAAATAATAACAATAAAAATAATAATAATAATAATAATAATAATATAATAATAATAATAATAATAATAATAATAATAATATAATATAATAATAATAATAATAATAATAATAATAATAATAATAATAATAATAATAACAATAATAATAATAACAATAATAATAATAATAATAATAATAATAATAATAATAATAATAATAATAATAATAATAATAATAATAATAATAATAACTATAATAAAAATAATAATGGTGTGTGTGTGTGTGTGTGTGTGTGTGTGTGTGTGTGTGTGTGTGTGTGTACGTGCATGCGGTTTGAGGAGTTGAGTGTGTGTGTGTGTGTGTGTGTGTGTGTGTGTGTGTACGTGCATGCGGTTTGAGGAGTTGAGTGTGTGTGTGTGTGTGTGTGTGTGTGTGTGTAGACAGATGTAATACCGTCACCTCATAACCTGGTAACCTTGTGACAGATGTGGCTGGTGTGTGTGTGTGTGTGTGTGTGTGTGTGTGTGTATGAATGGTGCAGTGCTAATTTTATCGATGCCTTGTGAGTAAATTAGTGGTGTTCAAAGATGAGCGTGTGTTTAAGGTACGGTGGTGTGGGTAGTTAACGGTAACATGAGGGGTTGTGTACACGGTGCGAGAATGGGGTGATATAAAGAATTTGGTATAGATAGAGGATGAATGGGTTGTGATTGTATAGAATGTAGGAACAGTGATGAATAATGGATCATGTATGAAGGGTGATGGGTATATTATAGAATCATGTGTGTAAAGGAAGTGCTGTGTATGGTTGCGTGTTTAGTGCTATGGTGTGTTTGAAATTATATACTTATATATCCTTATTGCTTTGGATTGGCACCTAGTAGTAGAAATGGCAATGGTATTCATAACGAATTTACCTTATTCTCTTTTTCTCAGATCCTGATTGTGGTGGTTGCTGTTAAACAAAAAGTATAGCCTAGTTTAACATTAAACAACTTGACTATGTCCAAGAGCTTCCAGTCGGTTAGCCTTGAGCATCCTGTCTCATCAACATCATCGTCAACGCACCAAACTCAAACTAACTGGAAGCTCTGTATCATTTGCCAAGTGGAGAAAGGAAAGTCTCTGACATGTCCTTCTAAGTCCAATCGAAAATATTCTAGGAGTGGGTACAGTTCACTCGCAGCCAATTTGATCAGATTCAGGGAGCTTGGACAACTTCCAGGAACACTTCAATTGGAAAGACTCGATGAAGGGTATGGCATTGACGTGGCCATATTTCCAAACAGTGCTTTGAACCATCAAACATGCAAACTCAATTTTAACAATACAAAACTGCAAAGAACAGAAAAGCGAACCCTCATGACAGAAGGAGAGATCCATGATGTACCAGATGCATGAAAACGCACGAGATTTCACTCAAGATCATCCAGTACAGTGATGGCCCAAGAAGCCCAGTGTTTCTTCTGCAAAAAACCTGCAGGAACCAATGGTCTTCACTCAGTTGCAACATTTCAAATGGACAGTAAAGTTCGAGACTGGGCAGCCATTCTTGAAGACACAGAACTGCTCGGCCGACTCAGTGCCGGGGACACGATCGCCCAGGATGCCAAGTACCATAAGAAGTGATTATCAGTGCGGCACAACTGCGTTAGAAAGGCCCAGTCTGAGAGACCCAAGTACAAAGACAAGGAGCGAGAAGCATCAGGTATTGTCCTCGCTGAACTGGTCCTCTACACAGAAGAAACTCGGCTAGATGTGGAGACAGCACCGGTGTTCAAGTCAGCTAATCTCGTAGAGCTCTATCAGTCCAGAATGGAACAGCTAGGGGTTAAGCTGGACTCAAAGGGACATTCCACACGGTTGAAGCAGAGACTCCTTACTCAGTTCCCTGACATGCGCGCACATACAAAGGGGAGAGATGTCCTACTGGTATTTGAAGAAGACGTTGGGGGCTTGGGGTCGCTCTCATGAAAGCCTGTGAGCTGGACAGTTATAATGATGTGGTCCATCCATCAAACCGTGCACCGCCACATGTTTGAAGAAGCTAAACCCTTCAACGGACTCCCTGAAGGATGTCAAGAAGAGTCTGTGCCATCACTGCTGCTTGCCCTGGTGAGCATGGTCCTAGAGGGTCCCAGCATTAAGGATCAGATGGCAAACAAAAGCCTTACAGCACTTGCCATTGCCCAGTTGCTGAAATTTAACTCCATGAAGCACAAGCGGGCACATTGCACCACAGGACCGGTAACTGCCAGGCACAGTGCTGCACAGGAGACCCCAGTTCCCACATACGTAGGGATGGTGTTGCACGCTAACACACGAAAGAGGGAGTTAGTAGACAGGTTGTCACACCTGGGCATGAGCATCTCCTATGACCGCGTTCTCCAGCTCTCAACTCAGATGGAAAACAGTGCCTGCCAACAGTTTCACAGAGAACAAGTTGTCTGCCCCTCAGAAATGCGCAGCAATGTCTTCACAACATCAGCCATAGACAGTATAGACAACAATCCAAGTTCAACGACAGCAAAAGAGTCCTTCCTTGGTAAGGCCATCTCCCTCATCCAACACTACTCTTTCACTGGAGGAGTGGACCGAAGCACTGTAATCGCTAATGGATTTAGAGATGCTAGCTCGAAGATGGTCGGCCACTTACCACATTACTATACTGATGTGCCCCAAGTCACTATCAACATGAAGAACCTGTCTGTTCCAGCTATTAGAGTAGTGTCTTTGACCAGAGATGACTTCAGAAGTTATCCTCTGCATCAAGTGGCATACCAGATGATGTCATGCATCCCAATGAGAAGTTCGTCATATTGCTGTGTAACAGAACCAACGCGTGTAAGGATATTGGTAAGGGCCGAAAGAAACTTTTTGCGAAGAACAATGTTCAGCTGGAGTGGTATCCAGAAACGAGTTACAATTCTGTAAGTCAGCTTACGTAACATTGTACGCTACCGGTGGATCCAGAAAGGTTTTGTAACGTACGTTGGATCCAGAAAGGTTACAGATTCTGTAAAGTGTGCGGTAACTTACAGATACCCCGGTAGGTCATGTAACTTACTAAATGCATTCGATTTGCGTTAATAGCGTTATTATTAATACTTTTTTCAACAAAGAAATGGACGATTATAGCTGAATATAGCATTTGCTGGCATATTAGTGTTGGAAACGAGATATACACACTTTGAGAGGCATGAGAAGTGTGGACGGTACGATACGTTTTCCCAGCAACACCGACGCCCGGGGAAGTGACAGACCTCCCTCCTCCCTTCTATTCTTCCTTCCTTTCTCTTTATTCATCTTCCTACCTCCTCCTCATCCATTCATCCATCCATCTCTAGATTTGTCCCTCCGTGGAGGGACCATGGGCCTTTGTCGGGTGACAGCACATGAATTGGGAGCCGACAGACTGACTATATATGTGAAGCAAACAACGAAATGTTCCCAGATTACGATTTAGTACAGTTTACCTTAATTTTTTTAAACCTTTAATTTCAACATAAACGTCTTTACCACGTAGATGTAAAAAGCGGGAATAAAGTAAATATGGTCTTAGAAACGTTATAAATAGCCATTGTGTCTTATTATGATGGAAAAAGGAAGAAAATGGGAAAAGAGAACGGGTTATTTTGAACCCACAGCTGGAGGCGGCTGCACTACGATTGGCTGACGGTTCTGAGAACACCCTTGTGATTCGCTGGCGAGTCTTATGACGTCATAGCTGGTTACGTAGATTCTGGCCTATCAACACGATCCTATCTCCTTACTGAAAGCTTTCTGGATCCACACATAACTCGCTACGCAGCGGTAGCTTACGTTACCTATACGAGGGCTAACAAATCTGTAACTTTGCAAAATCTTTCTGGATCCCACACCAGATCCCGGTAACCAAGGCAGCTCTGGAGGAGCATGTGAAGAGGGGAACCTACCAAGGAGGCCAAGTGTGGGATCAAACACTGCTACCAACGCCAGAGCTGCCTCCTCCATCCAGCTGGGACAGGGTCAAGAATGACGAGGGGGTGTACGAGCCACACTGGACGAATCTGCCCAAAGCAGCCGACACCTGCTATGAGCTAGTATCGTGCAAGTGCAAGAGGAGCTGCCTGAAGCGTTGCAAGTGCAAAAAGGTCGCACTTGAATGCACAGCTTTGTGTGTGTGAGGGAGAGTCCTCACAAACTTGAGAGAACATTTTGCAAAATGACGGCTATCTTTAAACTTGTGGTGGCTAGAGTTTATGCTTTCCTTAATTCAGTTTTTAACAAATGTTCAGACCAATGTTAGTACTAGTATTATCCTTTGACTGGTACACTTCTGTAAGTGTTTGTGAAATTATAGTAACCCCTAGCGGCCATCAGGGACTTAATTTTAAATGGTCCAATATCCAAATCTGTTCATAATAGGATAGTCTACTATTGTGCCAAGTTTGGTGCTTTCCTCATATAATGCACAATTGCTATGCTAGCTTGCCCCACTAATAGATAGATAAATACAGACAAAAATATAGATAGATAGACAGACAGGAAAACAGGTAGACAGACAGATACAGAGGATATAAATATATTAACAGTTTATGGACCGCAACTACAATACACGCTGTAAAAAAGGATCAAGGAAATGAACGTGAGCAGCCATATAGTCAATCAAGATCAAGTATACGTAGAGAAAATCAAAAGTAACCACCGCAACCAACTCCCCTAAACAGACGCCAACACTAACGGTCCTTTCAGTGTTCATATAACTTAGACTCTCTGAAGAAAACTCATCAAAGAGACCTTCCAAGCGAATGAAATGTATCTATTGTTAAATTAAAGGCATCTCCTCGTGGAAACGCCTCTACTACACGCTCCTCATCAGACACCCACTCACAGCACCCTGTATGCAGGTGTGTGGGCGTGGCGTGACCATGGTGTGGCGGCTCCGTTAGGTGCGAGGAATTAGAGCTTTGAATACAATGAAGAAGCTCACGCGAGGATGTCTTTTGTGTGTGTATGTGTGTGTGTGTGTGTGCGCCTGGAGGAATGGAGGAAAGAGGCGTTGAGGAAGGGCCTTACAAGGAATCAAAGTGAACGAACAGAAAAAAAAATGTGGCTTAACTGACTATGGAGGGAATATTAGAATGAAGAAAGAGACGGAGGAATGGCGGAGACGGAGAATGGACAGGAGAGAGAAGAGTAAAGGGATAAATTTAAACAAATCAGTCAAGATTGTTTGCTGTGTGAGGAATGTGGGGCACGATTACATGGGCAAAAAAGAAGAGAAGCAGGAGAGGAAACGGAAAAAAAGAGAAACATTAAGCTCATTCTCAGTTTCTAGCTAGTGTGGAAAGGAACGAAAAGTGATGGTGGTGGTGGTACCTTATTTGGCTCCTCGGATAAACTGGCAAGTGTCTATTCAAATCGCATACGGAGACTTTATTGCTCATCTGTAATGACAATACGTTACTCATAATTATAGTCTCTCCCTTTTGTTTTTACACTCCCTCCTCCCTATCTAATATGACTATCTGTTCTTAACCTTTTTTTATCCTTTTTCTCCAGTTCCATCTATCCATGTACTTAATGCTATTCATCAATTTATTTATCTATCTTTTTAATTTCTTTTTGTTTGTTTTTCATGTTTCCAATTTTTTCCCGTGTGTTTTCTTCACTATTTTCTCTATGTCTCTGTTTGCACGTCTCTCTCTCTCTCTCTCTCTCTCTCTCTCTCTCTCTCTCTCTCTCTCTCTCTCTCTCTCTCTCTCTCTCTCTCTCTCTCTCTCTCTCTCTCTCTCTCTCTCTCTCTCTCTCTCTCTCTCTCTCTCTCTCATTAGGGCTGACCTTTGCCTCTCACATTCTTAATTATGTCTTAATTAATATTGACTTGCCGACTTCATTGGATGAGTGCCTGCAAAACTCTAACCACACACACACACACACACACACACACACACACACTTCTTTTTTTCTAATTTTTTCGATGTTTTACTCGTTTTTTTTATATATTCATTCTAAATCACGCCGTGTCAAACATTGTGTATCACATTTTCATTGAGTTCTAATTCATTAAACATCATATATGTTGTTTTGCACCTTAGATGTTATTTATCTGTTGTTAGTTTATCACTTCGATTATAATTATAATCTTATATTAATTTTCATAATTATAATTATAATAATTATTTTTTATTATTATCATAAGTATTATTACTATTATCACTATCAATAATTTTATTATTATTATTATCATCATCATTATTAATGTTAATATAAATTTAGCATTTTCATTGTTATTTTTCATTTTCCACTTGTTCTGTTAACCTTATCGATATGTATCAAATTCTTTCTCTCTTATTCTTTGTTCCTCTCCTTTGTCTCTCTCTCTCTCTCTCTCTCTCTCTCTCTCTCTCTCTCTCTCTCTCTCTCTCTAGCAGCACTCTTCTTGCTCTAGGATTCGATATTTAACTTCCGCCGTAAAAGCTCTTCAAATGGATGTCATGATGATGAAGTTGAGTCTTCGCCTTTGTATCGCGCGCGCGCGCGTGTGTGTGTGTGTGTGTGTGTGTGTGTGTGTGTGTGTGTGTGGATGTGTGTGTGTGTGTGTGTGTACGGAGGCGTCACGGTCAGCAGGCTTAGCAGCAACAGCGTGACGATGCGAAGGGAGCGAGCAGGGAAGGGAAGGGGAAGTAAATGGGATAGAGGGCAACGCTTTTGTTGGTTCAACCACTAATGGTTAAATAAGTACAAACAGACACTCACTATAGAAATAAATTGCTTGGTGCGGAAAAGTATACAGAGTGAATATGTGTTTCTTGAATGAAACAAAAACTTGATATAGCTATTGTATTTTCTTCGGTTCACTAGAAAAAAAAAATCCTTCCAGTATGCAATGGTAAAGGAGCTGAAATAGTCTGATAGACATACTTTTATGCTGAGCGAAACTCCATCAGAGGAATTAATTATGTAAAGGAAGCTGTACAAAAACGGCACTCAATTCATAGCTCTTTCTTGTCAGAAAGACCTTATCTTGCTGCAGAAGCCTGGAAATGGCTTTACTATGGCAACGAAACCTTCAAGAAGTCACTATACGGTATGAGACCCCTGAGAAAAACGTTGGAATGAGGCGAAAAACGAACGAATAAACGAACTCGTATAACAAAAGCTTTTGGAGAAAAACTTTGCTTTGTCACGCAAAACTTTCAGGCTGGAGAAAAAAAACGACATACAAAAGGAAGAGAAAAATGGCGACAAGGAAGAAGGAAGGAGAAGGAATGGGGGAGGGAGTAAGGGAAAAAAGAAAAGTGATGAATAGAGAAATGAGAATGAACATGCAACCGTTTCTATCGTTCCTCCTAGTGCTCCACTTTTTTCTCCTCCTCTTCTTTGATCACACATACACACACACACAAAAAAAAAAATATTACTACCATCACAAAACCAGATTCAGGATGCACCCCCCTCCCCCGCTCTCTCTCTCTCTCTCTCTCTCTCTCTCTCTCTCTCTCTCTCTCTCTCTCTCTCTCTCTCTCTCTCTCTCTCTCTCTCTCTCTCTCTCTCTCACACACACACACTAATCGTCACACATCATTTAAATATCATTATTCTCTCCTGATCCTTCACTTATTTTTTCGCTTCCTCTCCTGTTTATGGGTCGTGGTACACCTTTGGCCCTCATTAGCATAGGTAACTGGTGTATGTGTTGAGTGACTGACGGAAGGAATGCGGAGGAGGAGGGAGGTAGAGGGGATAGGAGGAGGAGGAAGAGGAGGAGGAGGAGGAGGAGGAGGAGCGTTGATGCATAGCGTGTTACAGTTATAAAGAGTAATTGTCAAGAGCTGAAGAAGAAGAAGAAGAAGAAGAAGAAGAAGAAGAAGAGAAAGGAGAGGAAAAAAGTATGATGATGTTCATGTCGAAGAAGAAGACTGATAATAATACGCAAATGAAGGAAGAGAAGAGGAGGAAATGACTTGACGCATTGTGTGTTACATTTACAAAAATGGAACTAACATAAAATCAGAACAACAGTATACCAGAATTAGATGAATCAGGATAAACAAAAGAATCCTAAAGGCTAGCAACGTTGTATCGTTAATTAAACAAGACAGACGGGCTTGACACATAGACTGACAGGCCTACAGATATAATATGTGCACAGCGGGAGAGAGGGAAGGAAGAGGGAGGGGGAAGCAGCGGTATTGGATGTTCCGTATCCAGACCTCACAACTCGGAGAGCGTATGATGAAGAGGCGACCTGGTTACGTCAGGTGATTCTGGATAGCGGGAGCGAATGAAGAAGAATGAAAGGGAGGAAGAAGGAACGAAGCTAACCTAGGAGTGGGTGGGAAGGAAAGAAGGAAGGAAGGACTGGAATCAAAGGAAACGGTGAGAGGAAGGGAGACAAATTAAGAGGAAAGAAGGTAGAAGAGAGATAGAGGGATAGGAGAGGAAGAAGGAAGGGAAAGGCAAGAGAGGAGAGGAGAGGGAGGGAAAGAAGAGGAAGGAGACGCGACCTCGATATAGAACAGCAGATGTGACGTACAAAGCCGTCTCTCTCTCTCTCTCTCTCTCTCTCTCTCTCTCTCTCTCTCTCTAACACACACACACACACACACACACACACACACACACACACACACACACACACACACACACACACACTCTCTCACTCACTCTCATACACACACACACACACACACACACACACACACACACACACACACACACACACACAAATAAGGGTTAAATTTTTCTGTTTAAAGAATTAAGGAAGCAGCAAAAAACGTGATGGTTATATGTTTTTTTGCAAGGGGTTGAAAAGTGAGTGAGGGGATGGATGAAGGAGTGGTGTGTGTGTGTGTGTGTGTGTGTGTGTGTGTGTGTGTGGTAGGGTTGCCATACGTCTGGATTTTCCAGGACATCTCCGGAATTTTTTAGTGTCAGAATTTGCATACGGGGGGATTTTTTTTCTTTAATATTCCCCAAATGTCAGTAAATTCGCTTTCCATCACTAATTTCTCAAAATAATATTACTGAACTCTGTAGTCTGAAATAACCAGAGGGGGGAGCTGCTTTTGGTTTAGCTTCGGACCTCAATCCTACGTGTTATGTCCTTCCTGTATTGACTCATTGCTCCCGAACCCGGCCCAGTCCGACCCGGCCGACCCACCGTCGCCTCACGTCGCGCCAGAATTGGACAAGCTTTGAAGCCAGTTTGGATAACTTTTTGCTTGTTTGTGGCCAGGTGACCTTATCTTCACAGTACTACAATCTACTGTCCAAATGCAAGTGCAAATTATTCACTGAAGAGATAGAGAATAAAATCGTACTTCAAACGGGGAAGGGATGAATGGGAAGTTGATTACGCATTTCAGTAATTCAGATAAGAATTTTAACATGTAGATAAGCTTTTTCTGATGTTTTGTATATCTTTTGAGTGATTTTGAATGACGTCGATGAATATCGTTTCCTTATTCCCCACCAGAAGAGGGGCAGAGGGAAAATGCAGTAAATCCGATTGGAATGAACGTCAGAAACCATCGAGCAAAACAAACCCAACCTGACCCCGCTGCCCAAATATGATATGCTAGACTGCGCTCATAAACATCTTTTTTTTTGTTTATTTTTCCGAGAAACAACAGTTACTGCACTGTATTTAGAGAAGTAAAATACAACACATTATATATATCAACCACTAACTATCTTAATAACGCTTTAGTCCCTCAGTCATCTGCTCTCCTTCCTTCCTTCCTTTCTTCCTTCCTCCCTCTTTCTTGTTCCCGTCACTGCCAGTTTGTCCTTCACCTCTCTGTAATCCTTTTTCCTAGTCATCTTTTCATCTTTTCCTTACCTGCTTTCTTGCCTGTTTAAACCTTCATATTCCTCTTTGTATTCATCCTCCTTTTCCTCCTCCTTACTCATTACACACGCACAATCACCTCCTCTTCCTTCCTCTTTCACTCTCGTTACTGCTACAACCATCTCCCCCTACTCCTCCTTGTCCCTCTTTCCTTCCGCCTTCTCTCCCGTTACCGCCGCAGCCTTGTCTTTTTCGTTCTCATCCTACTGCATCTCCTATACGTTCCTTCGTTCTGCCGCTCGATCCACAACCACTACCACCACATCTTTTACCTCCTCCGACAGTGCCTAGCCAGCCGCATCTCCCGTGTAATTACAGCATATCGCTCACCAACTGCTTTTCGAGACACCGCTGATGATGGTCCACAATGCTCTGAAGAAAGTTAGTTTATGAGATTATTTTTTCTCCATTCACCATAAAAACTTCCAGAACAATGGAAAGGGATCGTAAGGGTCTATAAAGTGTCCTCTTTCGTGGGCAGGACTATCGTAAGGCAATATGGCTTTCTGACAGGGTTCAAGACTGTATTTGAATAACAATGACTCTCAAGCTGTATAAATAAATCAGTCTTTAGCAAGACAGAGAGCGGGGTAGCAAGAGATTCTATAAAGGGTCCGTTGTGTTGTGGAGGCGTGATTTGATTCATCAAGGTTATCTTAAAGTGTACAAAACTGTAGTCCATAACATGAACTCTTAGGATGTAAAGACGAACCAAACTTTAAGAAAACAAAGATTGGGGCAGCAAGAGGTTCGGTCAAGCGTATCCCATCTTGGGGAGGAGCGTCTTGAGGCAATATGGTTATCTAATAGGGTTCAAAACGCTATTGCATATACATTAAGT
>NC_066511.1:0-5000 GCF_024679095.1 Eriocheir sinensis | reverse complement strand
TCTAAAAGAAAGAGTTAGGACCCATGGCAATGGGTTATACTTTACAGCAAGGGAGGCAGCACAAGGGCAAAAAACAAGGAACAACAACAAAACAAACAAACCAAAAAAAAAAAACGCTAGGCGCTGCTCCAGTAACAAAAAACAGAATGGGAGTAAGTTCTGGTTTACGAAGGATATAGGTGAAGACTGGCTCACGAATATGGCAGTGGATGAATGAATGAATGAAGTTACATTTATAGGTGATGCAGATAAGATAAAGATTATCTAGATTTATGGATGGAAGGGGCCAATAGTGTATGAATATTTCAGGAATCGTTATTTTCTTTTGTATCTGTGTTTCCTGGAATGAAATCTGGGGAGGGGCGAATTTACATCCTGACGCATCCTATACCCGTGCCCCCCCTCCCTTTAACCTTTCATCCTGCTATCTCTTGACACCCATCTCATAATAGGCTACTGCGGACTGTGTTCTCACCGTCATCGTAACTTCCCTTTTGGCAGCTCGCTTCCCTTCACGGTTCATCAACTGTACCCCTCTGAGTGACACTCTTTCGCCGCCACCTGCCCGAATTAGCTAACGGGATCCTGCAATGAAACGATGGCTGACTGGGTTGCCTTTTCTCTCTCTCTCTCTCTCTCTCTCTCTCTCTCTCTTATTATTCATATAACACGCTTCTCTCTAATTCTTATGTTTTGGTCTGTCTGTTCGACAGCGTTATATTATATATATATATATATATATATATATATATATATATATATATATATATATATATATATATAATTTTTTTTTTTTACCCCTACGGCGCCGGTATACTTTCTTGATAGGGCCTGATGGTCGGTCTCAGCCCGTTGTGGCGCAGGCAAGTGTTTATAGTGGCGCCATCTTGCACTGGCTCATGCTGCCCCCCGAGCTCATCTTTGATCCTATCTAGAGCCCGGGTTGATAGGTGGTCTTCTGGACAGCATGTAGGTAGTCTTAGGAGGCGTCAACCTCGTGTTCAGGAGGGAGGACAGTGAGTTTATGCCCGCCCGGTGCCACCAAGCTGGGAGCGCCCGCCGAGTGCACTAAAACTACCCACATGCTGTCCAGAGACCCACCTATCAACCCGGACTCTAGATTTCAGGATCAAGATGAGCTCTGGGAGGGCAGCATGAGCCAATGCAAGTACCGAAACCTTCGACCGACCATCGGGATCCACCGGAAGAAGCCTACCGGCGCAATAGGCTGCAATGTAAAAAAAAAAAAAAAAAAAAAGGCCACTCGGCGGTGTCTGAAAAATCCCAGCTTGTGGAACCGTGCGGGGCGCGAACCCGCGTCGTTCTGGACGCAGCACCGTCACGCTATCCACTCAGCCACCGCCTCCCTATACGTTTAACTGTTTATCTATCAATATATCTCAATCAATCAATTTATCTATTTATTTCAATTTGTTTGTTTATCTATCTATTTATCTATGTATTGAAAACCTCGACTTAATGATTTTTTTTATATCTATGGCAAACCGTAACACAATAGTTTCCGGTTGACTTTCCCGGGCTGGGAAGGGAAAGAAACTCTGCTGGGCGCCAGTTGTCTCACGCTGGCCCCGTTACCAAAGGGAGAGTGGGAGGAGGGGCAAGCAAACACACACACACACACACACACACACACACACACACACACACACATACACACACACACACACACACACACACACACACACACACACACACACACACACACACACACACACACACACACACACACACACACACACACACACACACACACACACACACACACACACACACACTCTACTAAGCCCAGGCCCGGTAAAGCTACAACTAGGTAAATACGCACACACACACACACACACACACACACACACCGGACGCTCTTCTCCTCCTCCACCTCCTACTCGTCCACACTCCATCACACACAAGAGAGCTCCATCACTCACGACGGCTTGCATAAACGCCACTGAGTACCAGCGACCATGCATGTCTTTCACCCAAAACTTTTTTTTCCCTTTTTCCCAGCCTGTCCCTCGAAAGTCCCAGTAAATAGTTAAACCGTCTTCTCATTACTTTTCTTTGTCCGCTTTGCTTATAGACGTGTAGGCTCGTTTCTCTAAATATCCCCTCTAACCTTATATTACCTTTCTTGATTTGTTATGATATATGAAGGTGACTTCTCTTTACTTTCTTCACCTTCCCTGTGTTTTACGTTCCTCCCAAACCTAACCCAACTTAATCTAACCAAATACAATATAGCTTGCCTACTCGTGTACTCCTTTTCATTCCATCACAATGCCGTCAATGAATCTCCTTCTCACTCACGTCTGCTAACTAACCTGGGGACTATTTCCACTGCCCAGTCTTCATTTTCTTAATTTCCATCAAACATAACCATGAAACTTTGTCCATGAAGTAGCTATTTTCTCCCCTCATTCCAATAAGGACTAGATTATCCCCCAGCCCTTTCCCCAAACTCTCCTCACAAGCCCCAACCATTCATCACCACCATCATCACCACCACCGCCTTCACTTCGATGCAAATGCACATCACTTCACTACCACCACCGCCATCATCATCACACTTTAAAAGTATATTCTCACCACCACCTTAATTCAAACACCTAATACGAGTGCATCATCACTTTGTTCACCTTCTTTCCCACTCAGCTTATGTAACATTCCCTTCATCACCACCACCACCACCACCACTACAACAACACCTACCACCACTTCCTCTATCCAGCCTCAGACACGAAATGTATCTTGAAAAAAACAATGAAGCCTTTGATTCATCCACGATTCTCACATTTTCACATCTCTTCCCTGCACCCCACCACCACCCCCACCACCAATTCAGTCACCACCATCACCACCACAGCCCCTACGTCTTGCAGTAATACCACCGCCATTACTATTACCACCATTACCTTTTACACCATCACCCGCCCCCCATGAAGCAATATCACCACCAGCACCAACACTATCTCACCCACCACAACCGCCACCCCCCCAAAAAAATTCCCCAACTATCTCCAGCAGCGGCAGCAGCAGCAACATCTCCTCCACCACCATCGCCAAAGGCATCGACCAGCACTGCTCTCTAACCTCTTTTTTTTTCAGCCTTCATCAGCAAGAATCATTTTTCTACACATATTCCTCTATGCCTCTGTATAAGGCTGCTTTTGTTGAACCTTTCTCTAAGCTCATAACTCTTCATCCCTAGATCCCATTTCCCAAGATGAATTTCTGTAAGCAGATTTACGAGCCCTAGACCTGTTTTCCAGCTCCCGTCTTTCTATGACTTTTTTCTTTTCAACCTCTTTACCACCAGCATCACCGCTATCCTCTTTCACTACATTCATATCATACTAAATATGTTGATGCTCTTAGCAACGCTTAATGACAAATGTAGTACTCTTGTGCTTGTTTCTCCCGGCATGTTGCGGGTATTAGTTTTTTTTTCTGGTGCGTGGGGGTATGTGTGTGTGTGTGTGTGTGTGAGAGAGAGAGAGAGAGAGAGAGAGAGAGAGAGAGAGAGAGAGAGAGAGAGAGAGAGAGAGAGAGAGAGAGAGAGAGAGTGGCGGTCGCTCGGTGGGTGATAAATTCTCTCAAGCGTAAGAGTCTGTCTCCTGGTCTTCACGGTTCCCTGGACGCTTCCCAGCAAAGAAACGGAAGTATGGGAGAAGACAGTACTTAGATAGCGGTGCTGCTCTTCGGGGTGATGAATGCAGTGGTAATGGTGGTGTAGGAAAGAGGCAATGAGTCAAGGTGTTTCAATACTAAATTACTGTGACGGATATGTTACGATCTGGAGATGATGGGTATAACATGCACACTGAAAGAACTATGGGACACGGTACATATAGCTAACGGTGTTGAAGTTAATTAAATGGTGGTGTTGGCGTGACGCTGCAGTTGCTTGTTAGTTGCGATGAGGCATAAAGGATACGAGTTACTTAGTATTTAGTTAGGTTGGACATAAGCGTAAGGAGTCAGTTAGCTTAAAAGTTAGTTATTAGTTAGTAGGGGAAATTTTGCAGACTCCTGAGATACCAGTTAGTTATTATTAGATATTGATGAAAACATGCAAATGAGGCAATGCGAGGCAGACAATGCAGGAAAGGCAATGGCAATTATGAAGATGAATCAAGATGCTCACATGGGTAGTTTATGCTCTGGCGCTAATGATAAGAACACTTGTTATAATGTGAACGTAATTGTGGCAAACGGAATATTGTGGTGAAGGTGACAGTGTGTGTGTGTGTGTGTGTGTGTGTGTGTGTGTGTGTGTAGGGGAGTCACACCATAGCCCTAATCCCAACCAACACAACAGGTGACGTTTAAATTATCACTCACCGCTACCTACCAGTCACCCATCCTCCTCCTCCTCCTCTTTCTTCTCCTCCTCCTCCTCCTCCTCTTCCTCTTCCTCTTCCTCTTCCTCCTTCTCCTCCTCCTCCTCCTCCACATTATCCTCCAATTCCTTCTCCTACTCGCTCTTACCACTCAACGACCCTCACCTTCACCTCTCTATTACCTTATTCACCTGTAATTCATTTTAAAGAACCACATTTAAGGCAATTACATCAATTACTGTAACATAATGAATGCAAAGTTATCGTAATTAAAATACATAATCGCATCGTAGAATATCTCCTTATCTGAGATACCGACGTGTGTAAAAATTCGAATTAGTACTCAGAGATACCACGCTATTTTCTCCACAGGCTTTCAAGGAGCTCATGTCAAAAGGAATTCCTTAACGAACCTGGTAAACCGCTCTTGGTACAAGATATATGAACAAAAAGAGAAATTAGTGTATCATGCAGAATACTTAATCGTTCGTTTTGGCGGTTAAAATGATAAAGTACTGTTCACATAATTATGTATACAACGAAGGATGGGCGAAACTTACATTATGCAAGTGATTTAGATACACACGCTGAGATACACACACAGATATACACTTAAGCTCAGTAGTAAGTGCAAGGTTGTCAGTT
>NC_066510.1:31949919-31954432 GCF_024679095.1 Eriocheir sinensis | reverse complement strand
AAGCGAAAAAGGAAGCTGTCTAATTTTATGGAACTCTTCTTAGGTTACTTTTTTCCTAACGATACGTACAGGTTAAGCGAAAAAGGAAGCTGTGTCTAATTTTATGGAACTCTTCTAAAGCCCCGTTCACACCGCCGACTCTGGGCCACGACAACCCAGCGACCTTTGCGCCCCTTCACATCGTGCCGAATCAGCATCCGACGATCGTTTCTAGACCTCTCTCCGATCATGTGCGACCCATTCACGTCAACATTTCACACCCAAGACCTCGTATACCCCGAGTCGCCGGGTTGTCGTGGCCCAGAGTCGGCACAGTGTGAACGGGGCTTTAGACGAGTTGTTTAAAATTAGACACAGCTTCCTTTTTCGCTTAATAACCTATTCGTATCATTAGGAAAAAGGTAACCTAACGTAAGACACAATTATCATACCGTTGGACTTCATTTGGTTATCCGCGTATATCATTAACATAAAAGTACTCCAATATCAGGCACGTGATTACCTTAATATCACACACAGCTTGGTTTTTTCTCGCGTATATTACTAATTAAATAGTATTCTAACATAGCCCGCCGCTTGGATTTACGCTAATGTTATCCAAAAAGTGACCCACCTCTTTTGATTCTTTTTTGGGAGCAGCGAGTAGCGGGCTTTTTTTATTATTGTTTTCTTTTTTTTGTGCCCTTGAGCTGTCTCCTTTGTTGTAAAAAAAAAAAAAGTCGGGGTTTAAGAACATACGCAAAAAACAACGCTAATCCGCTTGTATCATGAAACTGACTCGTAAATAAAAAAAATTCCGCATCGTGATGAAAAAGTTGGACAAAGCAATGATACTGCTTGTGAAAACCAGCTTCATTTATGCATATTTTTATCCGCGCCGCCGCCATTCCAGGAAAATCCCATGAGAGAGAGAGAGAGAGAGAGAGAGAGAGAGAGAGAGAGAGAGAGAGAGAGAGAGAGAGAGAGAGAGAGAGAGAGAGAGAGAGAGAGAGAGAGAGAGAGAGAGAGAGAATGTATAATCATATAAATAAAATAAATACATACTCTCAATGACCTTTTCTTCATTCTGTGTTGATAAATTTATTTTCTAGGGTAGGCGGTGGCTGAGTGGTTAGCGTGCTGGGCTCACATTCACCACGCCATGGACAACGTCGGTTCGAATCCCCACGCTACCACCTGGGATTTTTCAGTCACCGCCAAGTGGCCTAAGACTACCCATATGCTGTCCAGAAGACCACCCATCAACCCGGACTCTAGAAGAAACCGTCCAGTGAATCAAGAATGAGTTCCGGGGGGCAGTATGAGCCAACCATAGCTGGCGCCACTATAAAAACTTCCTGCGCGATGACGGGCTTGGGTCGACCATCTGCCCCCTGAAGAAAGCCTTTAGGCGGGGATGTAAAAAAAAAAAAAAATGTATCTATTTTTTTGGCATTTATTATTTGGAAATCATATGAAAAAGAGTGAGATAATGAAGTAAAAAAAATATACTGTAAATGATCTAATGCTTGACCTACGCTGTGTTTATCCTTTTTATCTACTTATTCGTATTAATTATGATCATTTTCATTCTTTACAGGTTCACAGGAAAAGAAGAGAAGACGAAGAGGAGAGGAGAGGAGAGTAAGTGACTAATTTCCCTTATATTCACAATTTAATAAGAAGAGGAGACTAACTTTCTCATCTTATCTATATCATTTCTCTCTCTCTTATAACCACAGTCGCAGAAGAAGAGAAAAAAAAAAGAGAAGAGGAGGAAGAAGGAAGAGAACAGGGGACTAATTTAGCATAACAGTGTCAAGACGGTTGCGCACACACACACACACACACACACACACACACACTCAGGAACAGTCTCATTAATTTCCAGTAAAGCAAGGCCTGAAAGGAGGGAGGGCAGATGGGGCGCAAGATCCATTAATTTTGCCTATATTATCAAGACGTGGGGAGGGGGGAGAGGGAGGAAGGGAGTAAGGGAGGAGGGAGGTAGGAGGGAGCGGAGAAGGAGAAGAAAGTATGTGTGGAGAGGGAGAAAGAGAGAGAAGAGCAGGATGGAAGAAAGGAAGGGATGGGGAAAGGAGGAGGAGAAGAAAAGGAAGTAGAGGAGAAGGATTAAGTGGAAGAAAGGAGAGGAAGAAGAGGAAGGAATGAGAGGAATAGAGAGAGAGAGAGAGAGAGAGAGAGAGAGAGAGAGAGAGAGAGAGAGAGAGAGAGAGAGAGAGAGAGAGAGAGAGAGAGAGAGAGAGAGAGAGAGAGAGAGAGAGAGAGAGAGAGAGAGAGAGAGAGAGAGAGAGAGAGAGAGAGAGAGAGAGAGAGAGAGAGAGAGCGTGCCCCTCCTCCCACTCCTCTTCCTCTTCCTCCTCTTCTTCCTTATTCTTCTCTTCCTACTACTCCGATGACTCTTCTTCCCCTTCCTCCTCCTCCTCCTCCTCCTCCTCTTCTTCTACTTCCCTTCATCACCTTTCCCTTCATTATCTTATAAATAAATCATTTCCTCATTTTCCTCTCCTTCCGCATTGTCCTCCTCCGCCTCCTCCTCCGCCTCCTCCTCCTCCTCCTCCTCCTCCTCCTCCTCCGATACATTCAACGCTCCAATATTCCGTGATTATTGTTGTTGCTGTCATTGTTTTTTGTTGTTGTTGTTTTTGTTATTACACACACACACACACACACACACACACACACACGCACACACACACAGACTGTTACGCAATCGCCAGAAACAAAGCGATAAGAGAGAGAGAGAGAGAGAGAGAGAGAGAGAGAGAGAGAGAGAGAGAGAGAGAGAGAGAGAGAGAGAGAGAGAGAGAGAGAGAGAGAGAGAGAGAGAGAGAGAGAGAGAGAGAGAGAGAGAGAGAGATAAGAAACTAGAGAGAGTGACGTCAAAGAGTTCATTGCGTCACTGAGCTTCATTACACAAAGAGGAGCGAAGAGGGAGGAAAAAAAGGAAAGCCCGGAACACAATGATAACAAAAAAAGGAAAGGGCGTCACAAAAGAAGAAATAGAGAAAGAAAAAAAAGGAGAAAGGATAAAGACAGACATATGAGCCCCAGTCAACCTTCCTGTTTCTACACACACACACACACACACACACACACACACACACACACGTACTTTTTCTTGCCTGTAACCTTTCACCTCCAACCTGTGACCTAATGAGAGAGAGAGAGAGAGAGAGAGAGAGAGAGAGAGAGAGAGAGAGAGAGAGAGAGAGAGAGAGAGAGAGAGAGAGAGGGTGAGAGAGAGAGAGAGAGAGAGAGAGATGAGGTCAAAGATGACGTATTGACTTAGCATAGAGACGTAGAAGAACAGTAACAAGATGATAATGATGATGATGATGATGAAGAGGAAGAAGAAAAAAAAGAAAACAAGGAAAACAAAAAGAAGAACACGGTATAGATTTAATAGTAGTAGTAGTAGTAGTAATAGAAGTAATAGTAGCATTAGTAGTAGTGGTAGTAGTAGAAATAGTAGTAGTAGATGAAGAAGAAAAATAATGAAAAGAAGGAAAGAAAGAAAAAGGGGAAGAAAAAAACAAAAATTACCCCCCTCTCTCTCTCTCTCTCTCTCTCTGCTACTACGCTTCCGCCGTCCATCCATTATTCACATTCACGGTCTTGCCCAGATCAATATAATCGGTCTTCTGTGTGTGTGTGTGTGTGTGTGTGTGTGTGTGTGTGTGTGTGTGTGTGTGTGTGTGTGTGTGTGTGTGTGTGTGTGTGTGTTTTATTTAATTATTTTTCTTTTCGTTTGTATTTTTTTTTCTTTCCTTCCTATATTTTTCTCCTTTTTCCCTTCCTTCCTATCCTCCTCCTCCTCCTCCTCCTCCTCCTTTTCCTTCTTCTCCTCCTTCTTTCGTTTCTTCTTCTTATCTTTCTTTCTTTCTATTTTCTTTTTCTTCGTCTTCCTCTATTTCTCTCTTCTTCTTCCTCCTCCTCCTCCTCCTCCTCTTCCTTCTCCTCCCTTTCTATTTCCTTTTCCTGGTCTTCCTCTATGTCTCTGTTCTTCCTCCTCCTCCTTCTTCTTCTCTTCTTTTTTTTATCTACTTCATGTATTATAAATTAATCCATTTTCTTTTTGTAATATTCATGCTTTTGTTATACCTCCTCTTCTTCCTCTTCCTCCTCCTCCTCCTCCTCCTCCTCCTCCTCCTCCTCTTCCTCTTCCTTCTCTTCCTCCTCCTCCTCCTGTTCATTTTTCTTGATTAATTCCCCCCAGGCCTCTTCCTCTTCTCCTCCTCCTCCTCCTCCTCCTCCTCCGCCTTCTTAAGTTTGCCCACCTTCCACTTAACTCCTCCTCCTCCTCCTCCTCCTCCTCCTCCTCCTCCTTCTTCTTTTCCTTCTCCTCCAGGCTATTAATAAGTAATGGGAGGGTCGACGCCTTTGCATGCACAGTACATCACGCACACACACACACACACACACACACACACACACACACACACACACATCACCTTCCCCCTTCTGTATTGTGTGCGTGTGAGTGTGTGTGTGTGTGTGTGTGTGACTATGC
>NC_066510.1:31927419-31939919 GCF_024679095.1 Eriocheir sinensis | reverse complement strand
TTGATTATCCAGGAAATGAAACCACCCATGCGATACGATGATTCACTGTGCTCTCTCCTACGCCGAAACACAAACAGATAATATAATGAATAAATAAATAAGTATAAATAATTGTACTGGATAGGTGTCAATGGGGTATACGGGCTTATAAGGCACAAGAACAAGAAGAAGAGAAGAAGAAGAAGAAGAAGAAGAAGAAAAAAAAAAAAAAAAAATAATAATAATAATAATAATAATAATAATAATAATAATAATAATAATAAGCAGAAGCAGAAGCAGAAGAAGAAGAAGAAGAAGCAGAAGCAGAAGAAAAAGAAGAAGAAGAAGAAGAAGAAGAAGAAGACAAATTGGAGTCCCATAATATAAACATCACCGTAACCAACACCAACACCTTTCACAAACAAACAAACAAACAGAACAACAAGCATGGGAACAAACACTCAAAACAAACACATTAACACACACACACACACACACACACACACACACACACACACACACACACACACACACACACACATACACAAACCTAACCCAAGACAAACACAAGTCACCACTACCACCACTACCACCATAATCACCACCATCACCACCATCACCACCACCCAACACCACATCCCATATAATCCCCTCAACGAATCCTACAACAATAGATTCCAATCCTCTTCACACCTTGGACAGACGACTCCATCTCATATACATCAGAGGACTCTCTCTCTCTCTCTCTCTCTCTCTCTCTCTCTCTCTCTCTCTCTCTCTCTCTCTTCATCTCCTCCTCTCTCCCCTCTTGCTTCTTCGTGCAGGGGGGGAGGGGGGCAGGAGGAAGGGGACATAAGGCTTTAACAGATGAAGGTGAGGTGAGGTCAATGGGTTCAGCTTATTCGCGCTTCTGGACTTCCTCTTCATCCTTGCTTTTTTAATGTGACTGGTTGTTGTTTTCTGTGAGGGTGAGAGGGAGAGGTTGAGGGAGGGAGGGAGGGAGGGGAAGAAGGAGGGAGGGAGGGAGGGAAAGATGGAGGGAGGGAAATATGGAGAGGAGAGATGAAGGGCGGAAGGGATGCTGCAGTGTGTGTGTAGGTGTGTGTGTGTGTGTGTGTGTGTGTGTGTGTGTGTGTGTGTGTGTGTGTGTGTGTATGTGTGTGTGTGTACTTTTAACAGACCAAACCAATCATACACATTCTTCTCTACCAGCTCAGTCAACCACTCAACTCGAAAAGCAGTCACCCAATCTCTCTCTCTCTCTCTCTCTTCAGGAAAACCACTCAACCAGAAAAAAACATCCAACTCGATTCATTTACACAAGCACTCACTCAATCACTCACTCACTCACTTACTCACTCAACAAAACACGCAATCCATCAGCCAGAGAGAGAGAGAGAGAGAGAGAGAGAGAGAGAGAGAGAGAGAGAAAGAAAGAGAGACAAGCGATCCTGAACCTCTCCTCCTCTTATGCTACCCACCCACGTATCCACCCACCTACCCACCTCTGAAGCCTCCATCCCAGCCAGCCAGAGCTCTTAAGCGTTGAGGGAGGAAGGCAGGTTAAGAATCCGCAAATATTCAGACAACGCAAGGGATGTGAGGAGCGAGAGAGAGAGTTTAAGTGAAGTGGAGCTGGTTCGTGGGGGCGAAGAGGGAAAGGAAGGAGGGTTAAATGTGTGAGTGTGTGTGTGGGGAGGGGGGGGGGGAGCGTGTGTGTGTGTGTGTGTGTGTGTGTGTGTGTGCTCAAGTTAGGAGAGAAAGAGAGACTAGAAATGAGAAACAAAGGCGGAAAGAAAGGAGGAAATAACAGGAGAAGGACAGACAGAAAATATATGATAAGAAAAATCGATTAATGAAAGACCAAAACTCAGGAAATGGAGAGAAAGAGAGACTAGAAATAAGAAACAAAGGCGGAAAGAAAGGAGGAAATAACAGGAGAAGGAAAGACAGAAAATATATGATAAGAAAAATCGATTAATGAAAGACCAAAAAGCAGGGAATGGAGAACGGAAACAGGAAAGAAGAAAAGAATAGAAAGGATAAAAAAAACTCATAGAAAATAACGAAAGAGGAAAACAAGAGACAGAGAGAGACAGAAAAAAACGAGGCAAAAAAACACTGTGGTATCCTTGCTCCAGAGTAGAGAATGAAGAGGAGGAGGAGGAGGAGGAGGAGGAGGAGGAGGAGGAGGAGGAGGAGGAGGAAGACTCAGAAGACCGACAGATTGGCAAGAGCAAGGAAGAAAGGAGGGGAAGAAAAGAGGAGGAGGAGGAGGAGGAGGAGGAAGAAGGAAGAAAAAGGAGGAGGAGGGAGATGTGATGGGACTGGAACAAGGATGGGATGGAATACTCTCTCTCTCTCTCTCTCTCTCTCTCTCTCTCTCGTATTACCAAGAAAATGGAAGATAATTAACTTTTTTCTCTTTCATCTTTCTTGCTGATGAAACTAAGTTCAAGCACACACACACACACACACACACACACACAGACACACATAAGGAAAGAAAGAATGCAGCGAGTTAAACATTAGTGTGTGTGTGTGTGTGTGTGTGTGTGTGTGTGTGTGTGTGTGTGTGTGTGTGTGTGTGTGTGTTTTTTTTGTGTGTGTGTGTGTGTTTTTGTGTGTGTGTGTGTGTGTGTTTTTGTGTGTGTGTGTGTGTGTGTGTGTGTGTGTGTGTGTGTGTGTGTGTGTGTGTGTGTGAGAGAGAGAGAGAGAGAGAGAGAGAGAGAGAGAGAGAGAGAGAGAGAGAGAGAGAGAGAGAGAGAGAGAGAGAGAGAGAGAGAGAGAGAGAGAGAGAGAGAGAGAGAGAGAGAGAGAGAGAGAGAGAGAGAGAGAGAGAGAGAGAGAGAGAGAGAGAGGAAAAATGTACACACATTGATGAAATATTTTCGAAACTAACATCAATTTCATCATTATTATTTTCACTATAAAAATGATGATGATGATGATGATGATGATGATGATGTGGTGTATCTTTCCACATGAGAGACGCAAAGTATCGCTTCGGCATCTTCTGAGAAACTCTGTGATGAAAAACCTTTGATTCCTCTAGCGTAGGAGAGCAAAGAGATGGGATGCTGCAGGAGAAGGAGAAGGAGGAGGAAGAGGAAGAGGAAGGAGGAAGAGGAGGAGAAGAGGAAGGACGTAAAAAAGGAATGAGAATCGGAAAAACGGAGAGTATTATAAAAGAAGAAATGAAATGAAATGATGCAACTGATAAGGGAGATAAGATAAAGACAATGAAAGAGGGACGGAAGAGTAGGAACGAGAGGGATAAGAAACACAGGAAAGGGAAGAGAAGGGAAGAAAGAAGAGAAGAAATAGACAGAGACTCGCACCGTTACCAGATTATCGTACTCAGAACATCGTATTTACCTGTTTCTGACCCATCACTATTGCCAAAAAAAAAAAAAACATCACCCAATCATTTCAACAGTAAGTATAAATGAATCTAGTTATCGGGATGAAGGAGACAGTTATGGGGTTGGAAATCGGCAAATATAAGAGCCTTAGTTCGACTATCTGGCAACGTTGAATTAGAGAGAGAGAGAGAGAGAGAGAGAGAGAGAGAGAGAGAGAGAGAGAGAGAGAGAGAGAGAGAGAGAGAGAGAGAGAGAGAGAGAGAGAGAGAGAGAGAGAGAGAGAGAGAGAGAGAGAGAGACAAGGAAAGGAATTAGAACCAAAGAAATAGAAAGAAAGAATGATAAAAAAAGAATGTGAAGGAGAAGAGAAATAAAGAATAAAAAACGAAGGAAGGAAAGAAAATAAAGAAGAAAAGTATGGAAGAGAGAGAGAGAGAGAGAGAGAGAGAGAGAGAGAGAGAGAGAGATAACGAGGAGAGCAAACGAGATATCTCACAGTAACTTCCCTTTTCCTCCTCATCTCTCTCTCTACTAACGATGGCGGTGTAATTCTCTCTCTCTCTCTCATTATAAACTTTGGAAGCCCCCTGCCCACTCTCTCTCTCTGTCAGCAACAAGAAAACTCCATCCCCCCAAAAAAGAAGACAAGAAGAAGTATGTTGGTGTAAACTTTTCAAAATCTTCTTAACTTAAAGGAGGAAGAGGAAAAAAAATAATTACGCCAAGATCTTTCCTTCATTAAAAAAGAAGATGAAGTTGTTGATTGCTTTCTTTTTTATATATACCAAAAAGACTCTGCATGAAGAAAGAACGTTTACCATGAACTCCCTTACTAAGAAAACAATTATTACCAACTCCACAAAAGGAACATCCGAGGCAAACATCAGCTTCGTAACACTTCCGCGTCTTGAATAACATCAACCTCTCGTCAAACTTTGGTCTTTCAAGTCATCTATATATTCTGTTGTTGTTGTTGCACCTCTGTAATATTTCAGCTTATGCATATTACTTCCTGGTGTCAAAGGGAAGCAGAGGGAGAGAGGGAAGAGGGAGGATGAAAAGGGAGGAGGGGAAGGTATTCTTAATTAATGTAGGAAAGATACACACACTGATATTAAAGGGAACTGTATACGTAAGCAGGTCTTCTCTCCTTTATTAGTTTCAAAAGAGTAAAAAAAAACAAAAAACAATAACGTAGTGTGTATCATATTTTCTTCCTGATTATAAACTCGTCTATTTTAATTGTGGATGGAAGGAGAGAAGAGAAGTAGGAAGAAGGGAGGGAAGGAGAGAAAAAAGAAGTAAGAAAGAGAGAAAAGGAGGAATAGGAGAGAGGGGGGAATGAGGGAGGAAAGAAATTGACGGGGAGAGGTGAGAGAAAGGAGTAAAAAGTATATGGAGAAAAATACTAAGGAAGAAGAAGCGGAAGAATGAGAAGGAAATGGAGAGAAATGAAGGGGGGGGGGGGAGGAAGGAAATAAGGTTGAGGAGGGAAGAAGAAGAGGGAAAGAAGTAAGGGGAATGGAGGGAGGAGGGATGGAGAGAAAAGGAGGGAAGTGGGAGGGAGGAGGGAAAGAAGCGGAGGAAAGAAGGGGGGGGGGTTAATTTCTCCTCCTTCTAAGCCTCGTGTATTCTCGTGCGACACTCAAACTCAATTATTCAGTTCAGTTCATCAGGAAGCGTTAGTGTGTGTGTGTGTGTGTGTGTGTGTGTGTGTGTGTGTCATTCGCAGGCGCTCAAACTCTTCCGTCTTAAATTTGTGAGAGAGAGAGAGAGAGAGAGAGAGAGAGAGAGAGAGAGAGAGAGAGAGAGAGAGAGATATGAAGTGAGTCTGACAAGGCTAATAATCTCTTTCATCTCCACCTGTCACATTATTTTCCTTCACTCGAGATTTATATAATTGCTCTTTGAATCTCTCTCTCTCTCTCTCTCTCTCTCTCTCTCTCTCTCTCAAACACCTCACTCACCTTCCCTTCTGTCTCAAGTTGAAGTCAAACACAGGAAATCATAAATATAATCAAGTAAACAAGTATATATAAATAAGAATAGGCTATACGTGTATTAAGCAAGAATTTACATATCTTACCATCCCATCCCTTCCCTTCCCTTCTATCTCAAGCTGAAGTCACACAGAGGAAACCATAAACACAATCAAATAAACAAGTGAAAATAAACAAGGATAGGCTATTAAGTAAACATTTAATTATCTTCCCTTCCCTTCCCTTCCCTTCCCTTCTGTCTCAAGCTGAAGTCAAACAGAGGAAACCATAAACACAATCAAGTAAACAAATGCATATAAACAAGGATAGGCTATTAAGCAAACATTTACTTATCTTCCCTTCCCTTCCCTTCTGTCTCAAGCTGAAGTCAAACACACACAGAGGAAACCATAAACACAATCAAGTAAGCAAGTGAATTAAAACAAGGATAGGCTATTAAGCAAACATTTACTTATCCTCCCTTCCCTTCCTTTCCCTTCCTTCTACCTTCCCTTCCCTTCCCTCTACCTTCCCTTCTGTCTCAAGCTGAAGTCAAACAGAGAAAACCATAAACACAATCAAGTAAACAAGTGAATATAAACAAGGATAGGCTATACGTGTACATCAAACAAGCAATTACTCACCTTACCTCCCTTGCAGCCCGCCAGTTAGTCAGCTACTCCTCTTCCTCCTCTTGTGTCCCCTCCTAATTCTCTCTTCCTATGGCTATTCACTTCCCACATACGATGCTTCACTCCTCCATGATTTCACACACTTAATTAATCCATCAGTACCGTTTAAATAATCTCCTTTCATTTGTTTTTACGCTTCATTCAGCCAGTCACCCATTTACCTCTATTTCTCTTCCTACACTGCTAATATCGTCTCACATGCGATCATTAACTCCTCCATTACACCACGCACTTAAACCATCCCTCAAAAGTACTCAAATAACGTCTTTTATACATTTTTTAAGCGTTTTTCCCTTGCAGACGAGGCGGGCGCTTGTTCACTTCACCGAGAATGTAAACAGATTGTGACGTCACGCCTCCCCTCTCCCCCTCCCTCTCTCCTTCTCTCCCTCCCTCTCCCCTGACGTCGTTCGCTGGGCCGATGGTTATGTTTGCCCTTCGCGGAACAGCCCCTCGAGTTATTATCAACGTTGATGTTAACGGATATTGGAGGCAGCAGAGTCAACAACGGAGGGACAAATAACGTGGAGTTACGCTCTCCAACCAGCCCAAGACCTTTTGTTTTTTTCCTCTCTACTACGAACATGAATTCCAGGGAGAAGGAAGCCATGGCGGTGGAATATAATGATGGTAGTAATAGCAGTAGTGATGATAGTAATAATGGCAATAATGAGCATAGTAAGGCAGGGTGGCGCTGTAGAGTAAACAAAAGAAATACAGAAAGCGTTGAAATATGTATCCCTGAATCTCCCTCCCTCCCTTACGATACCCAGGAAAAATAATGGTAGTAATGATGTTAATAATAAAAGTAGTAATAATAGTAATAATAACAATGATAAGCAAAAATAAAGAGTTAAGACTGCAGAGAAAACAAAAGAAACACAGAAAGCGTCCAAATATACCCTTTAAACACCCCCCTCCTCCCTGACGATTCTCAGGACAAAAAAAAAAAAAGGTAAAAAATATAACCACAGCCTAAAATAAACGCCCCAAAAAGACGAAAATAATGATAATGATAAGGTTACCTATTGATATGGCGGTGGGGAGAGGCGCTTTGGCTATCATTAACTTCACTAATTCTAAACGAGGTTATTAATTAATGAAACGAAGCATAAAATTAAAAGGTGTCTTATTATTATTATTTTGGGGTGGAGGGAAAGAAGGAGGGAGGGAGGGAGAGAGGAGAGAGAAAAAGATGTTTGAACACGAAGCGAGCGGACTATGTTATTGACTCCTCCTCCTCCTCCTCCTCCTCCTTCTTCTTCCTCTTCGTTCTTCCCTCCTCCTCCTCCTTCTGCCCTGACTTGATTAAAACCATTTTCTGCACGGTGACTTAAGGATGGGTTGCAGTAGTAGGCCAGACATTTTTATTTTTATTAGGGCAATTTTTGATATTTTAGAGTAATTCTGTTACAGAGAAAGACTTGTGATAAGGGTTCATATTCCTAAAGGTATCAGGTATTAAACATTAGTGTGTGCGTGTGTGTGTGTGTGTGTGTGTGTGTGTGTGTGTGTCAGTACGATTACCCCAAGGCCACAGAGAAGGTTAATCGGGTTTTCATGGGTGGTTTTCCCGCTTAAGAGAGAGAGAGAGAGAGAGAGAGAGAGAGAGAGAGAGAGAGAGAGAGAGAGAGAGAGAGAGAGAGAGAGAGAGAGAGAGAGATGAATGGATAGATAGATAAGAAAATAAATGGATAAGGAAATTAGAATAGATAAACATGAATGGATAGATAGATAGACAGAGAGAGAGATGAATGGATAGAAATAATAGATAAGGAAATAAATGAATAAGGAGATTAGAATAGATAAAAATGAATAGATAGATAGATAGATAGACAGATAGTTAAGGTGCAGAAGTGTCGTGTAAATCTATCCCTGGCATCACAAAACAGGCCATGAAAACCCCAGCAACTTCTACGAGAGGCTTTTCAAACAGGCGATCTGGGACGCCGAGACTTTTAAGAACGCGAACCAAAGATATAATGTAAGAAAAATCAGTTTCCTTCGACCATATACATGTTAATAAATAGCAGAATCATAAAATACAGTAAGATAATAAAGAATGAGTTGAAAGAAGAACCCAGTGCGCTTTGTGGCAATACAGAACGTCAAGACAAACTAAATTAGATGATATTGTAACGGTAGCAAAAACAGATAAACTTGAATCATAAAACAGTCATTCTTGAGGTCAGTAAAAAGAAGATAGACATAATAACAAGAAACTAAGTAATGTAGAAGCAAGAGAAATTTCAGATTATGAGTTCAGGGATAACTTGAATAATCTAAAAGCCAATGAAAATAAAACATACATAGATTAGCAAAAGAATATGTATTAGGCTGACCAAAAAAACATAAAAATAAGAGAGATTTCAGATTATGAGTTCGGGGATAACTTGAATAATCTAAAAGCCAATGAAAATACAACGTACATAGATTAGCAAAAAAATATGTATTAGGTTGACCAAAAAAAAACGTAAAAACAAGAGATATTTCAGATTATGAGTTTTAAGACATACAGAGATATAAGAGCATAAACAAAGCCATGGCTGCGCTTGGCCACGGTGCTCATCTCCGATCCGTTGGCGTAAGGAGGCACAAAAATTCCATGTCAATATACTAAGGACAATCAGACGTAAATAAATACTATGAACAAATAAATAGATCAATAAATAGTAGACTTCATCGTAAATAAAAGACAGCAGTAGCAAAAATTGATAACAGATTACGAAGCACCTAAAGGAAACAAGACAGAAGGAGTGACTTTTGAAGCTTAGTAAGGAGAGCATAAGGAGAATGTGGTTTAGAAGAATAGACAACGTTGTATAAGGAATGAATAGTGGAGCATTGCAGTGGGTGTTAGGAGCATAAGGTGAGGCTTGGGAGAATAAATAGAGAAGGTTAGGCTTAGGAGAACAAGTTAAGAGTAGAGGATGAGGTTTAGGAGGAAAAACAACATTAATAAGGGGTTAAGAGTGAAGCCTATCAGAGGAGAGGATGTTAAGAAAAGAAGGTTAGGCTTAGGAGCAAAATTAAGAGTAGAGGATGAGAGGAGCAAAGAAAACATTAGTAAGGGGTTAAGAGTGAAGTCTAGCAGAGGAGAGGATGTTAAGAAAAGAAGGTTTAAGGAACAGAAATTAGGAGAAGGTGAGGTTTAGGGGATTGAAATTAGGAGAAGGTGAGGGTCAGAGAATAGATATTAGGAGAAGGTGAGGTTTAGGAGATAGAAATTAGGAGAAGGAGGTGAGGGTTAGGAGATAGAAATTAGGAGAAGGTGAGGCTTAGGAGATAGAAGTTAGGAGAAGAAGGTGAGGTTTAGGGGATAGAAATTAGGAGAAGAAGGTGAGGTTTAGGGAATAGAAATTAGGAGAAGGTGAGGGTTAGGAGATAGAAGTTAGGAGAAGGAGGTGAGGTTTAGGGGATAGAAATTAGGAGAAGAAGGTGAGGTTTAAGGGATAGAAATTAGGAGAAGAAGGTGAGGTTTAGGGGATAGAAATTAGGAGGTGAGGCTTAGGAGATAGAAATTAGGAGAAGGAGGTGAGGTTTAGGGGATAGAAATTAGGAGAAGAAGGTGAGGCTTAGGGGATAGAAATTAGGAGAAGAAGGTGAGGTTTAGGGGATAGAAATTAGGAGAAGAAGGTGAGGCTTAGGGGATAGAAATTAGGAGAAAAAGGTGAGGTTTAGGGGATAGAAATTAGGAGAAGAAGGTGAGGTTTAGGGGATAGAAATTAGGAGAAGAAGGTGAGGTTTAGGGGATAGAAATTAGGAGAAGAAGGTGAGGTTTAGGGGATAGAAATTAAGAGAAGAAGGTGAGGTTTAAGGGATAGAAATTAGGAGAAGAAGGTGAGGTTTAGGGGATAGAAATTAGGAGAAGGTGAGGTTTAAGGAACAGAAATTAGGAGAAGAAGGTGAGGGTTAGGGGATAGAAATTAGGAGAAGAAGGTGAGGTTTAGGGGATAGAAATTAGAAGAAGGTGAGGCTTAGGGGATAGAAATTAGAAGGTCAGGCTTAGTTGAAGAGGTCGTCCACGTCTATGGGTTGGTAGTCGGCGGACAGCTCGTCTTCCAAGAGTGTGTCCTTGGGGATGACTGACGCGCTCCGGGCCCTGCTTGCCTGGGGAAGGGAGAGGTTGGTGTTGATTATAGTCGGTTCCACGGGATCTGGCGGGCCTAATCCTTCTGGGGTTAACACACACACACACACACACACACACACACACACACACACACATATTTGCTAAGGGTACACACACCCGCACACCCACTCACGTATATATATACTCCTAAAAACACACATATATTCTGATTCTTAGTCTGCCATTGCTTAAGTGATGGTACTGATTTATAGAGGTAGCAGAGAGCGAGAGATAGTAGGTTATACGTCACGGCAGGTTAGATCTAGTAAACAACAGCCAATGAGCGACGCAGAGATCGTCACCCAAGCAATGATGCCAAGTCCGCGAGTCCACCCCTGAAGGATTAGGCCCGCCAGCTCTTGTGAGGTGTTAGGCACATTCATTTTGTTATAGGCGTTGTTGTTGTTGTTGTTGCTGCTCATTTTAATATTCTTGTTGTTGTTATGCTTTCATCATCCGATTTGTTTAGTGGAAAGAAAGATTTGTACGAAGATAGAGAAAAAAATGCAAAGAAAGAAAGAAAGAAGAGAGGGAAAAAGGAAGAAAGAGAGAAAGAAAGAGAGGGAAAAAGGAAGAAAGAAAGAAAGAGAGGGAAAAAGGAAGAGAGAGAGAGAAAGAAATCCTGAATCACAGAAGCAGAGTAGGAACTGAAAAAATAACAACAACAACAACAACAACAACACCAACTCATTTTCCCCTTGAAAAAAAAAAAAAAAAAAAAAAAGAAACCATCATCAATACATAATTATATATATTAAAAAAAACAACAACCATGACGTCAGGAACTATGTAAACCTTGATGCTGGGGATGATAATGATGCTGCAACGCCAGGTATTATTATGAAGGGAGGCCGGGGGAAGAGACGGATGTACAAATATTGCCAGAGGGTTGAAGAGGATGTTTTGTTGCATTGGTATTAATTAATTGTAGGTCCTTATTTAGTATGTCATTAGCAAAGGATTTATAAGCACACACACACACACACACACACACACACACACACACACACATGTTTGCTAAGGGTACACCCACCAGCACACCCACCCACGTATATATACTCCTAAAAACACACATATATTCTGATTCTTAGTCTCTTTGCCTATCTATCTATCTATCTATCTATCTATCTATCTATCTATCTATCTATCTATCTGTCTATCTATTTATACACCCACATACTCAAACGCCCTTCTAACATACGCCTTCTTTCTTCCTCTTCTTCTTTTTCTTCTTCTTCTACCATTTTTTCTTCTTTACCTTTTTCTTCTTTTCTGTCTGTCTTTGCTTTTCTTTTTCCTCTTTTTCTTCTTCTTGTCTTTTTATTGTCATCTTTCTTACACCTCGTTCTCCTATTTACAACCAGCTTTCGTTTCTGTCCTTCCATCTTTCTTTTTTTTTTTTCCTTCCTCCTGCAAGCCTTCCAATTACATCCCCCCCTTTCAGCTCCTCCACCTACACCTCCCTCTACACCCCTTTCACCTACACCCCCCATACACCTCACCTGGGGCACACAGTTGCGCTCTTTACACACATATCCCCCGGTGTGGCAAGGTGTTCCGTCGGGCAGGTGCGTGGAGATGTGCGGCATGTCCTTGAACTCGTAGCGGGGCGTCCAGAAGCTTGTCGAGTTCTTCTTCTGGCAGTAGAGAGCGCATGCCTGCCACGGGGTATCTGGGAGCGAGGGTAGAGTGTTAGATCCTGATGTTTAGTATAGGGTGTTAGGAGGAGAAGGTGAGGTTTAGGGGATAGAAATTAAGAAAAGAAGGTGAGAGTTAGGAGATAGAAATTAAGAGAAGAAGGTGAGGTTTAAGGAATAGAAATTAAGAGAAGAAGGTGAGGGTTAGGGGATAGAAATTAAGAGAAGAAGGTGAGGTTTAGGGGACAGAAATTAAGAGAAGATGAGACTTAAGGGATAGAAATTAAGAGAAGAAGGTGAGGTTTAGGGGACAGAAATTAGGAAAAGGTGAGGTTTGAAAGAAAAGAAATTAGGAGAAAAAGGTGAGGTTTGAGAGAAAAGAAATTAGGAGGAAAAGGTGAGGTTTGAAAGAAAAGAAATTAGGAGGAAAAGGTGAGGTTTGAAGGGAAAGAAATTAGGAGGAAAAGATGAGGTTTAAGGACTAGAAAGGTGAGGTTTATATTACCCCTTTCCTCCTTCTTCTCCCCTTCATTCTTCCCTTCCTTCTGCCCTTCTCTCCCTATAATTCCCTCTTCCTCCTCCTTCTCCACCTCCTCCTCCTCACCATCGCTGTCACTACCCGGAGCTTCGTGTAAGTTTCCTGAAGGGGGTCTCATAAATCTTGGACCTCTCGGGAGTCAGTCGTCGAGAGGTGGAAAGTTGAGCGCTAAAGCAAG
>NC_066510.1:31849919-31922419 GCF_024679095.1 Eriocheir sinensis | reverse complement strand
GCTAAGCTCTACATTTTATATCAAACAATTCTTATTTCATCGTCATTTCGTTTATCTATTTCTTCTCGTCCTATTTATCAGCTTTCCTCCATCGACCTACTGTTTATATATATTATTATTACTATTTCCGTATATTTTCATTCATCTATTTCTTTTCGTCCTATTTATCAGTTATCCTCCATCGACCTTCTGTTTATATATTACCATTACTATTTCCTAATATTTTCATTCATCAATTGTTTCTCCCAGATATTTATCAGTCATCCTCCTCCTTACGCCTCCGCGGTGCAGTGGTTAGCGCCTCTGACTACGAATCTGCGGGCCTTGGTTCGAATTCCGGCCTGGGCAGTCGACGTGCAGCCCACCCTGTTCATCCTTCCTTTCGGGCTGGTCGATAAATGGGTACCTGGGGAAGGCTAGGGAAGGCACACTGTGGGAACCCGGATGTCACGCTGGCCCTGTGTCGGGTTACTACGTTAGGTTAGGTTAGGTTAAGGCAACCCTTACCCCATTTTCCCTTAATTTTAGAGTACCCCTCTTAAACCTCACCCCCGGCAACCCTAACCCCATTTTCTTTCAGTACCTCTTCCATTAAACCATTGTTCTTCTCTCTTACTTAAAACAAAATCCTAACCCTTATTTATATATCTCAAGAATAAGTGAATGTATATGTTTTAATTTTAAGACAACCCCCCCTTAAGGGCTCCCCCACCACAGGCTCTTAATGGGTTAGGTTAGGTTAGGTTAGGTTAGGTTAAGGGCTCTCCCACCACAGGCTCTTAATGGGTTAGGTTAGGTTAGGTTAGGTTAAGGGCTCTCCCACCACAGGCTCTTAATGGGTTAGGTTAGGTTAGGTTAGGTTAAGGGCTCTCCCACCACAGGCTCTTAATGGGTTAGGTTAGGTTAGGTTAGGTTAGGTTAAGGGCTCTCCCACCACAGGCTCTTAATGGGTTTGGTTAGGTTAGGTTAGGTTAGGTTAAGGGCTCCCCCACCACAGGCTCTTAATGGGTTAGGTTAGGTTAGGTTAGGTTAGGTTAGGTTAAGGGCTCTCCCACCACAGGCTCTTAATGGGTTAGGTTAGGTTAGGTTAGGTTAGGTTAGGAGGCTGACTGCCCAGCTTATGGTCTCATGGGGCTAGTGAGATCAAAACAGTGCCGAGAGACGAGAAAGGAGAGACGGTAGATTAAGGGCTCTCCCACCACAGGCTCAAGGGACAATGAGACAGAGTTGAGCACCGGCTCCACGCGCAGCTACAGCATATGCTCCAAACTCTATCTTGTACCTCCCTCTTACGTGTGTTATTCAGCGTTTACAAGAGGAGGAGTTTCATGATAGGAAAGAGTGACATTGTGAAAGGGGGGAGGCTGGGTGTGGGTGTGACAGAAGGGGTTGTGGCAGGGATGTGGCGTGGGAGGTGTGGTGTAGTGGTGGTGTGTGTGTGTGTGTGTGTGTGTGTGTGTGTGTGTGACCTCTAAATATTCAAGGTGAGTGTGGGGGTGTGGAGGTGTGGGGGGGTGAGGGAGTGACGGGGGGGAGGGGGGTGAAGTGGGAACACGGAAGGCAGACCAATATTCCATCTTCTTTAGCCTCAACCTTTCCCCTTTCTTACCCTCCTCTTCCTCCTCCTCCTCTTCCTCCTCCTCCTCTTTCCTTTCTTCTTCCATCTTCTTTCCTTTCCTATCTTTTCCTCTCCCTTCCGTTTTATCATCTTTTCCCTCACTCCTCCTCCTCCTCTCTTTCTTTTCTTCTTCCATCTTCTTTCCTTTCCTATCTTTTCCTCTCCCTACCTTTTTATCATCTCTTCCCTCCCTCCTCCTCCTCCTCCTCCTCCTCTTTCCTTTCTTCTTCCATCTTCTTTCCTTTCCTATCTTTTCCTCTCCCTACCTTTTTATCATCTCTTCCCTCCCTCCTTCTCCTCCTCTCTTTCCTTTCTTCTTCCATCTTCTTTCCTTTCCTATCATTTCCTCTCCATTCCTTATTATCATCTTTTCCCTCCCTCCTCCTCCTCCTCCTCCTCTTTCCTTTCTTCTTCCATCTTCTTTCCTTTCCCATCATTTCCTCTCCATTCCTTATTATCATCTTTTCCCTCCCTCCTCCTCCTCTTTCCTTTCTTCTTCCATCTTCTTTCCTTTCCTATCATTTCCTCTCCATTCCTTATTATCATCTTTTCCCTCCCTCCTCCTCCTCTTTCCTTTCTTCTTCCATCTTCTTTCCTTTCCTATCTTTTCCTCTCCCTTCGTTTTTATCACCTTTTCCCTCACTCCTCCTCTTTACTTTCCCTCCCTTCCCTTCCTCTCCTTTCTTTCCCTTCCTCCATCCACTGTCCTTTCTTTTCTTATCCTTTCCTTTCCCTTCCTTATCATACTTACCCTCACTTCCCTTCCCTTTCTTTTCTTTCCTTTCCTTTCTTTCTTTTAGACATCATCTTCTATTTCTCCCTTCCCTATTAATTCCTTCTTTTCTTCATTCTAATCTCTCTTTTCCTTCCATTCCCTTCGTTTTCTTCCCTTCCCTTTTCCTCCCTTTTCTCTTCTTTCTTCTCTCTCCTTCCCTTCCTTTTCCTTCCCTTCCCTTTCTTCCCTTTTCCTGCCTTTTCTCTTCTTTTTTCTCTCCTTTCCTTCCATTCCCTTCCTGTTCTATCATCTCTTCCCCTCCTCCTCCCTTTCCCTCCTCTTCAACACCCTCATCAACCCAACCTTACCTCTGCTATCCCTCCCTTTCCTTCCTCCCTCTCCCTTCCCTTCCCCACCAACCTTTCCCCTCTCCCCTCTCTCCCCTCCCTTTCCTTCCCCTCCCCCCTTCCCTCAAGCACACACTCTCTAAGGACCTTTTTCTTCCCCTCTCACTCAGCTGTCGCGTTACATCTCGTCAGGAGAAAGGCAGACGGAGGGAACACGTTTGAGTGGGTCTTTTCAAGTTCCTCCACCCACGACACACACCACGACAGCTGACTAACAAGAGCAGGAGGAGGAGGAGGAGGAGGAGGAGGAGGGGGAAAGGGAGGAGGAAGAAGAAGTGTGAGAGGAAAGAAGGGAGGGAAGAAACATAGGAGAAGGGAGGAAGGAAGGAAGGTAAGGGGAGGGAGGGGAAAAGAAGGAAGAAGATTGAAAGGAAAGGAGGGAAGGAAAAGACGTAAAAGAAGGGAGGAAGAAAGGAAGATAGGGAAGATGGGATGGAAGACGTAGAGAAGAAGGAGAAGAAGAAAGGAAGCTTGGGAAAAAGATGAGGAAGGAGGAGGAGGGGGGGGAAGGGAGGAAGAAGACTGAGAGGAGGGATGGAAGAGACGTAGGAGAAGGGAGGAAGAAAGAAAGATAGGGAAGAGAAGGGAAGGAAGGAAAAAAGGAAGATAAAGATGTTAAGGAAGAAAGATAGTGAAGAGGAAATAAAGATAGTGAGAAAGTGAGAAAGATAGAAGACAGCAATAGTGGAAAGAATAAAGATAGTCGGGAAAGTGATAAAGATAGTGAGGAAAGGATAAAGATAGTGGGGAAAAAGATAAAGATAGTAAAGAAAGGATAAAGATAGTAAAGAGAGGGGAAGGTGTGTGTGTGTGTGTGTGTGTGTGTGTGTGTGTGTGTGTGTGTGTGTGTGTGTGTGTGTGTGTGTGTTCTATATTTATCCATGTTTTTCCTTTCTCTCCAGCGTCACCTCCTCCTCCTCCTCCTCCTCCTCCTCCTCTTACTTCTCTTCGTCTTCTTCATTCTACCTGTTCCCTTCCTTTCCTCCTCCTCCTCCTCCTCCTCTTCCTCCTCCCAAGCAACAGGTGTGTGGATGGAGCAAACAGGTGAGGCAGGTGTGCTGATGAGAGAGAGAGAGAGAGAGAGAGAGAGAGAGAGAGAGAGAGAGAGAGAGAGAGAGAGAGAGGGAGAGAGCGAGGGAGAGAGAGAGAGAGAGAGAGAGAGAGAGAGAGAGAGAGAGAGAGAGAGAGAGAGAGAGAGAGAGAAGGGGGGGGAGGAGAGATTGACCTTTCCTGAGCCGGTGTTGTGAGGTATGACGATTTTTTTGTGTTTGTGCCTGTCTGTCTATCTCTTTGTTTGTGTCTGTCTGTTTGTCTGTCTGTCACTGTCCTGTTTATTGTTCTTTTTGGATGTCTGTCTGTTTCTCTGTCTGTCTTTGTCCCTATCTGTCTATCTGTCTGTTAATCTGTCTACCTAAAAACAAAAACTATCTGTCTCTCTATCTATCTATCTACCGGTCTGTCTATCTATCTATCTATCTATCTATTTATCTATCCATCAACCCAGCTATCTATCTCTCTGTCTGTGTGTCTGTCTGCCAGCCACTCACCTTATCGTCCGGGCAGAAGTCTCGCTGGGTCTCGGTGCCCAAACAGCCTGCCATGGAGTTGACTGGCGCGGGGGAGTTGCACAGCCTCCGGGACACCTTGTAGCCTTGTGAGGAGACGAAGAGGAGTGTGAGGCGGCGGAGGAAGGACGAGGACGAGGAGGAAAGGAGAGGAGAAAGAAACCGAAGAAGAGTAGGCGAAAGAGAGAGAGGAGGAGAAAGAGGAAGGAAATGAGGAAGGGAAGAGAAGGCATAAAGAGGGAGAGATAAAGACAACGAAGAGAATGGAGATGAAAAGAGAGGAAAAAGACGAGAAGAAAGAAGGGAAGGAAGGAAAGAGAGAACAAGGAAGCGAAGAAGAAAGCTTAAAAATCGTATTCAGAAGATAAGGAGGAGGAAGAGGAGGAAGAGGACGATGAAGAAGAGGATAAAGATAATTTGAGTAGATAATAATAATAATAATAATAATAATAATAATAATAATAATAATAATAATAATAATAATCACCCCATTGGAAACACACACACACACACACACACACACACACACACACACACACACACACACCTATCACCCCTACCCACCCACCCCACCAACACACCCTCACCACCACCACCATCACCACACCTATCATTCCCCCTAAATTACCCCTGCCACGCCGCCTGACGAGGACGCTTACCTGTCCCTCCGTCCACGCAGCCCGACATACACCACTCCCGTGCTGCCAGGGCCCCAAGCCGCCCGCCACGACCTCCTTCAGCCCCTCCGTCCCCCAGGGCACCTCACTCCTGCCGCAGCACCACTGGGGACAGACAGACAGGCGCCAGTGTCATGAGGGAATGCAGGGGACAGGGAGGAAGGTAAGGAGGGAAGGAAGGGATGAAGAGGAGGAGGTAAGGAGAGAAGAGAGGAGGAGGAAGAGAGGAGAGAGGAGGGAGGAGAGAAGAGAGAGAGAGAGAGAGAGAGAGAGAGAGAGAGAGAGAGAGAGAGAGAGAGAGAGAGAGAGAGAGAGAGAGAGAGAGAGAGAGAGAGAGAGAGAGAGAGAGAGAGAGAGAGAGAAGGAAATAGAAGTGAAGGAAGGGAGGGAAGGAAAAACGGAGAAGAGAGGGAGGGAGAGAAGGTAAGAGAGGTGGAAAGGGAGGGAGGGGAAGGTGGGAGGGAAGAAATTCAGGGCTTAATTAACCTATCCGTCTTGGAGAGTTTTTCCTCCGCCACGGCTGATGAAGTGGAGGAGTGGAGAGACAGATTTCCCTCCACTTCCCTTCCCTCTTCTTCTTTTTTTTAAAGTGTCAGTTACAAGCCATCAGTTCCTCTCTTCTTTTTTTTAATCAGGCATCGTTTTCTTTTTTTTTTACTTTTTTTTGAGGTGGGAGACGACAGTTATAGGTTATCATCCCCATCGTCATCACCATCATCATCATCAGTCACCACCACCATCACCACCACCATCACCATCATCACTTTTTCTTAACTCTCCTCCTCATCACCACCACCACCATCCTCACCACCCCCATCACCACCTACGCTCCCCACATCTTCATCACCATCACCACCACCATCACCACCATTACTATAAGAGATATTACTAAAAGACACATTCCTTTTGCCTATTTCATACTTATATTCATTAATTTTTTGATATCACTAGAAGGAGAAAACTTTTGTACGTAATTATTGTGATTCAAAACGCTTCACCTGTTTCCAATGTGCCACCACCACCACCACCACCTCCACCACCATCATCACCACCACCAGCACCACCTACCTTCTCTCCCCCACAGTAGGTCCCCTCCAGCGCCGGGCCCGCCAAGTACGTGGAGATACGGTGAGGGGAGACGCAGATCACGCTGTTGCAGACCTCCTGAAGAAGTAGAAGAAGAAGAAGTCATGAGAGAAAGAGAGACGGAGTGAGATGGGTGTACTTATATACTTTTTTTCTTGTATATATTTTTTCAGGGAAGGAAGGGAGGATGGAAGGAAGGAGCAACAGGAAGGAAGAACATTAGGAAGGGAGAGAAAGAAGGAAGGGAGGAGGGTGAAAGGGAGAGAGAGGGAAGAACACACTTGCATATACCTTCCACACAAAAGCCGAGAGAAAGGGAGAGAGAGAGAGACTGACAATAAAAGAGGGAAAGAAGAGAGAGGTTCAGGAGAGAGGAGAGAGAGTGAGAGAGAGGAGAGAGAGAGAGAGAGAGAGAGAGAGAAGAGAGAGAGGAGAGAGAGAGAGAGAGAGAGAGAGAGAGAGAGAGAGAGAGAGAGAGAGAGAGAGAGAGAGAGAGAGAGAGAGAGAGAAGGAAGGATAAGATTAAGGGTGTGTAAGAGAGAGGGAGAGAGAGAGTTAAAGTGAGAGAAGAGAGAGAAGGAGACAGAAAAAGAGATAAAAGAAAGAAAGAAAAGAATATGCAAAAAAGAACGAAATAAATAAATAAATAAAATAAAATAAAGAAAGAAAGAAAGAAGAACAGAAAAATAGAAAGCATAATAAAAAGACAAAGGCAGAAAGAAACAAAAAAAAAAGAAAGACAGGAAAGGTAGAAAAAGTTAAATGTTTGCACGATATTTTTTTTATTCCCTCCAGACTCGAAATTCTCACCTGACCCAACTCCTTTTTTTTTTCCTTGTTTTTTTTTTTTCCTCCAACCCTCTTTCACTCCATTCCCCCTTCCCTCCCTTTCCCCTGTCCCTCCTCTCCTTCCCTCCTCCTTCTCTTCCTTCTCTTTCCTCCTCCTCCTCCTCCTCCTCTTCCTCGTCCTCTTCCTCTTTCTTGCCTAAAATAAACAATACAGATTTCGTGTCGTCGGGAGAAGAAAGAATGAAAGAAAGAATGAATGAATGAAAGAAAGAAAGAAAGAAAGAAAGAAAGAAAGAAAGAAAGAAAGAAAGAAAGAAAGAAAGAATGAATGAATGAATGAATGAAAGAAAGAAAGAAAAAGAGAAAGAAAGAAAGAAAGAAAGGAAAGAAAGATGGACGGAAGAACTGAAGAAAGGAAGGAAGGAAGGAAGGAGGAGAGAGACAAGGAAACGAGAAATTTATACATGAAATCACAGCTCTATTCTTTCTCCCTCACCACCATCACCATTACCACCACCACCACCAACATCACCACCACCACCACCAACATCACCACCACCACCACTACCATCACCATCACCACCACCACCACCACCTACTTTTTTCCCTCAACTCCCTAGCTACCTGACCTAATTCTGTTGTTGCTGTTGTTGTTGTTGTTGTTGTTGTTGTTGTATAAAAAATGTAATCCAACTAAGTACACTATAAATTAACCATCCTTACCCCCCCTTACACCCCCCCCCCCACCCACCCACACACACCTACTTACATTTATCTTGGTACTGTCCGGCAGCCCCGCGTCCTCGTCCTGCAAGAACAGTCTGCACTGGGCGGTCGCGTCCCAGCGTTGCCCCGGGAGACCTTGGAACTTGGTATGGTCCCACTGCCCCCCAGCCGCCCCGCCGCCCCCGCCTGCTGCTGTCCCGCCCTCCTTCAGACATGGTTTCCTGACGGGGAGGAGGGCGAGAAGGGAGGAGAGAGGAGAATAAAGGGTTGGATGGTGAGTTTGAAGGGATTGTAATCTTCTTTGGTCATTCTTTTGTAATATATGGAGAAATTTAAAGGGTTGGATGGTAGGATTGTTTGGTAATGAGATGGTTAGTGGGTTCAAAGGGATTGGATTCTCTTTGTTAACTCTTTCGTAATATATATTGAAGATTTAAAGGGTTGGATGCTGGGGTTTAAGGGGACTGGATTCTCTTTGGTCGCTCTTTTGTAATATACATTGAGGATTTTAAAGGGTTGGATGCTGGGGTTGAAAGGGATTGGATTCTCTTTCGTCGCTCTTTCGTGATATATATTGAGGATTTAAAGGGTTGGATGCTGGGGCTGAAAGGGATTGGATTCTCTTTCGTCGCTCTTTCGTGATATATATTGAGGATTTTAAAGGGTTGGATGCTGGGGTTGAAAGGGATTGGATTCTCTTTCGTCGCTCTTTCGTGATATATATTGAGGATTTAAAGGGTTGGATGCTGGGGTTGAAAGGGATTGGATTCTCTTTCGTCGCTCTTTCGTGATATATATTGAGGATTTTAAAGGGTTGGATGCTGGGGTTGAAAGGGATTGGATTCTCTTTCGTCGCTCTTTCGTGATATATATTGAGGATTTAAAGGGTTGGATGCTGGGGTTTAAGGGGATTGGATTCTCTTTGGTCGCTCTTTCATAAAATACATTGAGGATTTTAAAGGGTTGGATGCTGGGGTTTAAGGGGATTGGATTCTCTTTGGTCGCTCTTTCATAAAATACATTGAGGATTTTAAAGGGTTGGATGCTGGGGTTTAAGGGGATTGGATTCTCTTTGGTCGCTCTTTCATAAAATACATTGAGGATTTTAAAGGGTTGGATGCTGGGGTTGAAAGGGATTGGATTCTCTTTGGTCGCTCTTTCGTGATATATATTGAGGATTTTGAAGGGTTGGATGCTGGGGTTGAAAGGGATTGGATTCTCTTTGGTAACTCTTTCGTGATATATATTGAGGATTTTGAAGGGTTGGATGCTGGGGTTGAAAGGGATTGGATTCTCTTTGGTAACTCTTTCGTGATACATATTGAGGATTTTGAAGGGTTGGATGCTGGGGTTGAAAGGGATTGGATTCTCTTTGGTAACTCTTTCGTGATATATATTGAGGATTTTGAAGGGTTGGATGCTGGGGTTGAAAGGGATTGGATTCTCTTTGGTAACTCTTTCGTAATATATATTGAGGATTTTGAAGGGTTGGATGCTGTGGTTGAAAGGGATTGGATTCTCTTTGGTAACTCTTTCGTAATATATATTGAGGATTTTAAAGGGTTGGATGCTGTGGTTGGAAGGGATTGGATTCTCTTTCGTCGCTCTTTCGTGATATATATTGAGGATTTTAAAGGCTTGGATGCTGGGGTTGAAAGGGATTGGATTCTCTTTGGTAACTCTTTCGTAATATATATTGAGGATTTTAAAGGCTTGGATGCTGGGGTTGAAAGGGATTGGATTTTCTTTGGTAACTATCGTAATATACATAATGAGGATTTTAAAGGGTTGGATGCTGGGGTTGAAAGGGATTGGATTCTCTTTGTTAATCTTTCGTAATATACACTGAGATTTTAAAGAGTTGGATGCTGGGGTTGAAAGGCATTGGATTCGCTTCGGTAATTCTTTTTTTTTTCTTTTGCATGATAGACTGAGGGATGTGAGTTAGGGTGTGTATGTGTTTGTGCTTATGGGAGAAATATCGTAAAATTAAAAAAATAAAAATATTAATGACAATAATGGAAATAGTAATAATGATGATAATAATGATAATAATAATGATAATAATAATAATATCAATTCTACTACTATTATTTCTACTACTATTACTGCTACTACTACTATTGTATTCTCTCTCTCTCTCTCTCTCTCTCTCTCTCTCTCTCTCTCTCTCTCTCTGCCATATATGACCAGGACAAACAAACATAAACAAACGAACGAACAAACAAACTCGCTCTTCTCTTGACCCACTTCTACAGGAGGAGGAGGAGGAGGAGGAGGAGGAGGAGGAGGAGGAGGAAGAGGAGGAAGATGTGATATTTTATTATCTCTATTTATCTATCAATCTATCTATCTATCTATCTATCTATCTATCTATCTATCTATCTTCTGACGCGTTTCACAGCCCTTGACGATTCAGTTGAGTTATACATAAAACACAACCATTTTCTACCTCGTCTCCTTCACCTACTTCTGCAGATGTCACCGAGTCTCTCTCTCTCTCTCTCTCTCTCTCTCTCTCTCTCTCTCTCTCTCTCTCTCTCTCTCTACGTTTTCTGTCTTTCTCTATGTCGTGTTTACAGAGCAGGATCGAGACAGACAGAAAGGAGAAAAGAAATGAAAGAAAAACGGGCGAGTAAAAGGAGACAAAGAAAACAAGAGAGAGAGAGACACTGAAGGACAAGGAAGAACCCACTTGACACATTTGACAAGGTTTTCGTAGGAGCTGTGGGCATTCTCAGCAGGGGAGGGGGGGGGGGAGTAGCTTTATGACCCTGATGGCAGTTTGGTCATTCTCTGGTGCCATGAACGTAAGAAAACACTCACTAGACCTCGATTAACCTCCTTTTCGACCTTTGGAATGATGTGAGATGACCATATTAAACATTGGCTCCCATTTGGACTGTTTCCCAAGGCCACAGAGAATAGTGATTGGGTTTTCATGGGTAATTTTCCCGTTCAAGATAAAGAGGTCGTGTAAAACTATCCCTAACATCACAAAACACTCCATGGACGTCACAACAACATCTAGGAGAGGCTTTTTAACCTGGTAGCTGCGGGGATCATGTTTCTTAAAGGCCCTTCCCTCTAAGCGAGAAAAATGAGAAAAAAATCATCACTCACGCAAACCATTTCATAATATATATCAACGCATTTGTGATCAGTTTATGCATCATCTATTTTGGGGGGTTGATATCAAGGCAAAAATGTGGCCCGTCGCTGCTACACGGTAAAGGCACAAATTTGGCCCGTCGCTGCTACCGGGTTAAATAGGCGAGGTGAGGTGAGGTCCTAATACTATGGTAGAAGAAACTTACCTCCCTTTACCTTGGCTGATACGTTTGAGCATACGAGTCCTATTGGCTAAGTCCCTCCCTCCCTTCACCCACTTACTGTTGCTGCAGGATCATGTCTTTAGCGCACGAGGACCAGGTAGTGGCGCCCCTCAGCCCTCGCCCCGCTGCCATGATGAAGCCGCTGGTGTTGCACGCGTTGCTCACCCCGTCGTGGCGAAGACCCAAGCTGGAGGAGGGAAGGAGGGGGCGAAGAAGGTGGTGTGTGAGGTTAGCTGAGGTAGTGGTGGTTGGTTTTATGGGTCAAAGTTATACGGAACACCAAAGGAACATTACACAAACGTCACGACACAGACACAAACATCACGTTAAATAAAATAAACATCTGATGGCAAGAAAAAATAACACCTACCACATCAGACAAAGACAAAAAAACAGACTTTTTTTTTTTTTTTTTTTTTTTACAGCAAAGGAGACAGCTCAAGGGCACAAAAAAGTAAACATTAATAAAAAAGCCTGCTACTCGCTGCTCCTAAAAGAATCCAAAGAGGTGGCCGAAAGATAAGTCAGTTTCGGGAGGAGAGGTGTCCTGATACCCTCCTCTTGAAAGAGTTCAAGTCGTAGGCAGGAGGAAATACAGATGAAGGAAGATTGTTCCAGAGTTTACCAGCGTGAGGGATGAAAGAGTGAAGATGCTGGTTAACTCTTGCATAAGGGGTTTGGACAGTATAGGGATGAGCATGAGTAGAAAGTCGAGTGCAGCAGGGCCGCGGGAGGGGGGGAGGCATGCAGTTAGCAAGTTCAGAAGAGCAGTCAGCGTGGAAATATCGATAGAAGATAGAAAGAGAGGCAACATTGCGGCGGAATTTAAGAGGTAGAAGACTATCAGTATGAGGAGGAGAGCTGATGAGACGAAGAGCCTTTGCCTCCACTCTGTCCAGAAGAGCTGTGTGGTGGAGCCCCCCACATGAGATGCATACTCCATACGAGGGCGGACAAGGCCCCTGTATATGGACAGCAACTGTGCAGGGGAGAAGAACTGGCGGAGACGGTACAGAACGCCCAGCCTCGAGGAAGCTGATTTAGTAAGAGATGAGATATGAAGTTTCCAGTTGAGATTTTGAGTTAAGGATAGACCGAGGATGTTTAGTGTTGAGGAAGGTGATAGCTGGGTGTTGTCAAAGAATAGGGATAGTTGTTTGGAAGATTGTGTCGAGTGGATAGGTGGAGAAACTGTGTTTTGAGGCGTTGAAGGACACCAGGTTCTTCTTGCCCCAATCGGAAATAATAGTAAGGTCTGAGGCTAAGCGTTCTGCAGCCTCCAGCCTTGAGTCGTTAAGTTCCTGAAGGGTGGGTCTTCTATTAAAAGAAGTTGAATAATGCAGAGTGGAATCATCGGCGTAGGAATGGATAGGACAGTTCGTTTTGGAAGAAGATCATCAATGAACAACAGAAAAGAGTGGGAGATAGGACAGAACCCTGTGGGACACCACTGTTAATAGATTTAGGGAAGAACAGTGACCGTCTACCACGGCAGAAATAGAACGGTCAGAAAGGAAACTGGAGATAAAGGTACAGAGAAGGATAGAAACCGTAGGAGGGTAGTTTAGAAAGCAAAGATTTGTGCCAGACCCTATCAAAAGCTTTTGATATGTCCAGCGCAATAGCAAAAGTTTCACCGAAACGGCTAAGAGAGGATGACCAAGAGTCAGTTAAGAAGGCTAGGAGATCACCAGTAGAACGCCCCTTGCGGAACCCATACTGGCGATCAGATAGAAGGTCAGAAGTGGAAAGGTGCTTTTGAATCTTACGGTTAAGATTGATTCAAAAGCTTTAGATGAACAAGAAAGTAAAGCAATAGGACGGTAGTTTGAGGGATTGGAGCGGTCACCCTTCTTAGGTACAGGCTGTGTGAAGGCATACTTCCAGCAAGAAGGAAAGGTAGATGTTGACAGGCAGAGGCGAAAGAGTTTGACCAGGCAGGGTGACAGCACGGAGGCACAGTTTTTAAGGACAATAGGAGGCACTCCATCAGGTCCATAAGCCTTCTGAGGATTGAGGCCAGAGAGGGCATAGAAAACATCATTTTGAAGAATCTTTATAACAGGCATAAAGGAGTCAGAGGGGGGATGAGTAGGAGGAATATGCCCAGAATCGTCCAGAGTGGAGTTTTTAGAAAAAGTTTGAGAGAAGAGTTCAGCCTTAGAGATAGATGAGACGGCAGTGTTGCCGTCTCATCTATTACAGAAACACAACAATCACAAACACACAAACACAAACCAAACAACTGGAACCACAACACTTACACACACCAAACAGAAACACACCCACCCACAAACACGCACCCACTCTTGACTCCCCCTCCCCCTCATCATCACCACCACCACCACCATCACCCCTCACCTAGGGCCATGTTCGTGAGCCAGGACATAGGAGCTCAGGGCGCCGGCTGAGGGGTATGGATGGCCCCTGTAGTTGACGGCGCCCAGCTCGTTGATCACACAGGACAGGGCGGCCTCACACACCCCGCCCGTGTACGCCAGGCCCATGGTGACGCCCTCCTCCCCCCCGTTGGCGCTCTTCACGTAAAAGTTGAGCCTGTAAAGAGGGCAGAAAGGTAAGGAAGGGGGAAGAAAGGGTAAGGGGAGAAAAGGTTAGGGAAGGTTAGGTAAGGTAAGGTAAGGTAAGGTCAGGGGTGGATCATTTGAAAGAGTTGAGCTTGTAAAGAGGGTTGAAAGGATGAGAAAGAAGGAGGAAGGGAATGCAGGGGGGAAAGGGCAGGTAAGGTAAGGTAAGGTAAGGTAAGGGGTTGAGCTGATAAAGGAGGTGAGAAAGAGGGAGAAAGAGGAAGGAAGGGGGTGAGAGATGAAGGGAAAGGGAAGGTCTTAGAGTTAAACGAAAGGAAAAAGTAAGAGAGAGAGAGAGAGAGAGAGAGAGAGAGAGAGAGAGAGAGAGAGAGAGAGAGAGAGAGAGAGAGAGAGAGAGAGAGAGAGAGAGAGAGAGAGAGAGAGAGAGAGAGAGAGAGAGAGAGAGAGAGAGAGAGAGAGAGAGATGTGTGAAGAAATGGGGTTGTTAAAATGAAGGAGAGTGGGTTAACGAGTGTTTTTAAGACTGGAGAAGGAAAACAAGGAAAAAGAGGGAAAGAAGGAAAGAACATAGTCATAATAAAGAGGAAAAAAATGATAACTGGAATGTAAGAATGTGCAAAGTGTGTGTGTGTGTGTGTGTGTGTGTGTGTGTGTGTGTGTGTGTGTGTGTGTGTGTGTATTTTCAGCGTTAGTGACTGATTGCACAAAGAGAAACGGAGAGAAAGAAAACACACACACACACACACACACACACACACACACACACACACATACCCCGACAAGTAGACCCCGATATCCCAATGGTTCGGGCTTGCGTCATCGGGGTCGTTGTTCTTCTGGTTGTAGGCGCAGAAGGACTTGAGAAGCCCCACGCGGTTCCCTTTGTGGGTCGGCAGGTCCGCGGGTTGCTTCGTCAGGAGTCTCATGTGCGTGATTGTGAAGTCCACCTGTCTGCCTAGTGTTGGATGGCTGTAGAGGGCTTGTACCTGAGGGAGGGACAGTGAGGGAGGGTAAGGGATGGTGAGCAGGATACTTGTTGCAGTGAAGAATGAATGATCAACGTTTTAACCTAAGAGAGAGAGGGAGAGCAAGGAATAATAAAGGAGAGTAAGAAAGGGTGAGCAGATACTTGTTACAGTGAAGAATGAAGGATTAACGTTTTCACCTAGGAGAGAGGGAGAGTAAGGGAAAATAAAGGAGAGTAAGAAAGGACGAGCAGGAAGTTTGTTGAAGTAAAGAATGAATGTTAAGCTTCACGTTTTTAAACCTGGGAAAAAGGGAGAATGAGAGAGAAGCAGGAAGTTTATTACAATGTAGAATGAATGAATGTTTAACGCTAGTAAATATGATAGATGAATAGAGAGATAGATAGATAGATAGATAGACTAAGATAAGGTGGGCAAGATGTTTACTGAAGTGTAGGACCAATGTATATCGCTTCCACCTACGACAAATAGACAGAGAGAGAAAGATGAAGAAAGAAAGAAAGAGAGAGAGAGAGAGAGAGAGAGAGAGAGAGAGAGAGAGAGAGAGAGAGAGAGAGAGAGAGAGAGAGAGAGAGAGAGAGAGAGAGAGAGAGAGAGAGAGAGAGAGAGAGAGAACCAATACACACAACCACCTTTCGCTCGCTTTCAGTGTGGCGGTTTGTTGTTCCTGGAAGCGTTTTTCGGCCCTTTCAATCTCACACATTGTGAGGATATGTTGATTAATCCTCCACATTGATGTTGTATTGGAGAGAGAGAGAGAGAGAGAGAGAGAGAACAAAGTAACAAGAAACCAGCCCAATCCACCCCAACCGAACTCCCTCCCCCTCCCCACACACACAAACATACACACACACTCACATTGTTGACGAGGCCGAGGACGAGGTCGATAAGTTCCTGCTCGGGGGCCAGGAAGCCGGTGAAGGTGTCCAGGAGCGCTTGGTCGAGGAAGAGGCCGAGTTCGACTGTCAAGGGGGAGTCTTTAGCGCCGCCGCCTACACCGTTTCGCTTTACATCCTCAATCTGGAAAAAGGATGACTCGACTAATTGTGTTTACTCTCTCTCTCTCTCTCTCTCTCTCTTTATCTATATCTGTTTATCTATCTATCTATCTGTCTGTCTGTCTGTTTGGCTGTAAGATGGGGAAATGGAGAAGATATAGAGATAGAAACAGACAGACAGACAGACAGACAGACAGAAAGACAGACAGGCAGACAGAGAGACAGAGGGACCGACCGACCGACAGACAGACAGACAGACACACAGACAGACAGACAGACACACAGACAGGCAGACAGACAGACAGACAGGCAGAGGGACCGACCAACCGATAGACAGACAGACAGACAACCCCACACATGCTTACGGTTGGGTCGATCATGACTTGGCTAATGTCGGGCACGTCGTCGGGTAGAGGGAAGGGAGAGCGGGCGCAGCTGTCGTAACCTGGGGAAAGCTCTCATTAGCGGCGGCCAGGTGAACTCGGGCAGGTATAAGGAGCCTAGGTATGCTGCGAGACCAATCAAGCCATCGAACTATCTATATATACCTGCCACACTCTAAAAATAACTCTCTCATTATCTATCCATCTATTCATCTATCTATTTATCTATCTATCTTCCAATCTTTTTACTGAACTGTCTATGATCCAATCTATCTATCTTTTAATCTATCTGTCTGTCGATCTATGTATCTATCTCATTCCGAATCTAACATCCTCTCTCCTTCACTCTTTCTATGCCTATCTACCTATATATCACTCAATCTATCGAAATATCTACTTCTATACCCCTCTCTACCTTTTTCTTTCACCCTCTGAACCTAACACTACCTCTCTTTCTTCCTCTCTACTACCTCTCTCTCTCCCTCCATCTCATACACAAACCAATACTTCAAAACCTCACACACTCTCCAGCTTACTCAGACAGTCTTGGTCCAGCACGCCGGGCAGGGGGTGTCGCTTTACCACGTGTGTGTAGCCTCTCTCGCTTCGCTTTTCGGCTGGCGGGGACATCGGCGACAACTTCGGGCGAGGAAGGAGCTCAGCCATCTCCTTCTCGATCATCAGAAGCACTCGCTGAAGGGAGAGAGAAGTAGTTAGTTTAGAGGTGGGTGTCTTAGCGGGGGAAGAGTGGAGGAACTATATAGAGGGAGACTAGTTTTGGGGAGGCCGAGTGTCTGAAGATCACCCACATGCTGTTAGGATCTTCAGTCAACCTTAACTTCAGCGACTTCGGTTAAGAGGAGCACCGAGGGTTAGCATGGGCCAAGCAAGAGTCATACACCACGGCAGCCACTATAAATATAATTTGCCTGCGCCACTAACGGGCTGGGGCAGTCCATAAGGCCCCTCAAGAAAGCCTACCGACGCAACAGGCAGAACAAAAAAAGGGGGGGAGAGAAGAAAGTAGGAAAGACAAGAGGAAAGAGAAATACACACACACACACACACACACACACACACACACACACACACACATACACACACACACACATATATACATACACACACAAAGGGGGATTGAAAGATAGATAAATAGATATATATCGAGAGAGAGTCTCTCTCTCTCTCTCTCTCTCTCTCTCTCTCTCTCTCTCTCTCTCTCTCTCGCTCGAGTTCGAATGTATACCTCAAAAGAATCTGGCGGTCAATACACACCCACCCACTCTCTCTCTCTCTCTCTCTCTCTCTCTCTCTCAAGGGTCATCATTGTTCTCCGCGACCGTGAAAGAAAGATGAAAACAGAGGAAGAAAAAAAGGAGGAGGAGGAGGAGGAGGAAGAAGAAGAGGAGGAAGATGATGTCGAGGTGAAACAGGAGGTCCAAAAACGAGCAGGAGGAGAGAGAGAGAGAGAGAGAGAGAGAGAGAGAGAGAGAGAGAGAGACGCTAGAGAAGAAAACACTCACATACACAAAAAGAGGAAAGAAAACGTAGGAAGGTGGGAGAGCGGGGACTAAAAATAACAGTGAATGAGGGAGACTGAAATAGAATGAAGCGGTAAGCGTGGGTGTGAAGGAGGAGGATGGAAGGTGACGTGGAGTGGATGCCCTGAACAACAACACAGACAGACAGACATCCGATACCTTTGCACAATACACCCATGACGGCACACATCAACACTCACTGTCCCATCCCTTAACCCGGTAGCAGCGACGGGCCAAATTTGTGGCTTCACCGTGTAGCAGCGACGGGCCAAATTTGTGGCTTCACCGTGTAGCAGCGACGGGCCAAATTTGTGGCTTCACCGTGTAGCAGCGACGGGCCAAATTTGTGGCTTCACCGTGTAGCAGCGACGGGCCAAATTTGTGGCTTCACCGTGTAGCAGCGACGGGCCAAATTTGTGGCTTTACCGTGTACCAGCGACGGGCCAAATTTGTGGCTTCACCGTGTACCAGCGACGGGCCAAATTTGTGGCTTCACCGTGTAGCAGCGACAGGCCAAATTTGTGGCTTCACCGTGTAGCAGCGACGGGCCAAATTTGTGGCTTCACCGTGTAGCAGCGACGGGCTAAATTTGTGGCTTCACCGTGTAGCAGCGACGGGCCAAATTTGTGGCTTCACCGTGTACCAGCGACGGGCCAAATTTGTGGCTTCACCGTGTACCAGCGACGGGCCAAATTTGTGGCTTCACCGTGTAGCAGCGACAGGCCAAATTTGTGGCTTCACCGTGTAGCAGCGACGGGCCAAATTTGTGGCTTCACCGTGTAGCAGCGACGGGCCAAATTTGTGGCTTCACCGTGTAGCAGCGACGGGCCAAATTTGTGGCTTTACCGTGTAGCAGCGACGGGCCAAATTTGTACCATGATTCAAACCCCCCAAAATAGATGATACATAATCTGGTCACAAATGCTTTGATATATATTATGAAATGGTTTGTGTGAGGGGTGATTTTTTCTCATTTTTCTCGCTTGGAGGGACCATTAAGAAACATGATCCCCGCTGCTACCGAGTTAACAGACAGACAAACACCCTAATCCCATACACACAACACTTATTACTATAAAACTACACCCAGCACACTCTCTCTCTCTCTCTAGCCCCCCCCCCCCCCCTCTCTCTCTCTCTCTCTCTCTCTCTCTCTCTCTCTCTCTCTCTCTCTCTCTCTCTCTCTCTCTCTCTCTCTCTCTCTCTCTCTCTCTCCCTCGCAACACAGCACCACCCACCGGTCCATCTCTGTGACACAAAGACACAGTTCCGCTTGGTCCGTCTTCGCTGTCGGGGTCTGGTTTGGCCTGATAGAGGCAGGGTCGGGGCGCCAAGGGCATGTGTTGGTACTCCCGCTGACTGAAGTAGCCCACGCGACTCAGGGTAGCGCGGGGTGACACCAGCCAGGAGGACGGCGTGAGGGTGAACTTGAAGAGCCTGTGGAAGGAATGATGGAAGGGTGAGGTTGTCGAGGAGGAGGAGAGGAGAACAATCAAAAGGAGGCCTAAGAGAGAGAAAGAGAACGAAGAGAAGGAGGAGGAGGAGAAGGAGGAGGAGGAGGAGGAGAAGGAAGGAGAGTAGAAGGATCGAGGAGAGATTATTTCAATGGAGTGTGATGAGAGAGAGAGAGAGAGAGAGAGAGAGAGAGAGAGAGAGAGAGAGAGAGAGAGAACGGCAATTCAACCGTGTGTGTGTGTGTGTGTGTGTGTGTGTGTGTGTGTGTGTGTGTGTGTGTGTGTGTGTGTGTGTGTGTGTGTGTGTGAGACCTTTGTAACACACCTCAGAGAAAAAAAGGGAAAACATGGGTGGGGGGAAAGGGGAGAAGGGGAGGGGAGGAGAAGGGGGGGGTGATGTTGCTCTGGTAACCGTCATCTTTTTTCTTTTTTTTTTCTTTTCCCTTCTTCTTCTATTATTATAATTCCTCTTCTTCCTCCTTTGTCTCCTCCTCTTCTTCCTCCTCCTCCTTTTTTTTTTGCCTTTCCCTTCTTAATCTCCTCTTCCTTCCTCTCTTCCTTCAACTAAATATGATTCCTTCTCCTTTTTGTTCTCCTTTTCCTTCTCCTTCTACTCCTCCTCCTCTTCCTCCTCCTCCTCCTCCTTCTTTTTCATCACCACCAACCATCACCACCATCTCTTCCTCCTCCTCCTCTTCCTCCTCCTCCTTCTCTTCCTCCTCCTCCTCCTCCTCCTCCTCCTCTCCACTCACTCACCATCAACAAAATAACAACAATAACACTCCCTACTCACCTTCTATTCATGGTCACCTTCAGCAGACTCTTATCCGCCTCATCCCGGGTGTGGGCGTGACCGTAGGAGTCGGAGTGGGCGTGGTCACCCTTCAGACTCACCTCCACCCTTGCGCTCGAGTACTCCATCCGGGTCTGGTCCTGTCCCTCGCTCTCCTCCCCCTCCACCCCCTCCTGTGGGAATGGGGAAGTGGGTGATTGAGATGCTGTTATAGAAAATGGGATAAAAGAGAGATAGACAGATAGATAGAGAGATAGACGGAGAGACAGACACAGACACACACACATACACACACACAACCCCCTCCCCCACCCACACACTCACCTGCGGAGGATGCATAGCGAGACAACCAGGTAGCATCATCATCATCATCATCACCACCATCACCACCACCACCACCACCGCCGCCGTCGATTCACTCCCCCACCCTCGCCGCCGCCCCCACCCACTCCCTCGCCGACTGGTCATTCCTCGAGTGCCTTTCCACCCGGTGACTGCTGGCGCCTCACCTGCCGCGCGTCGTGAGCTAAAGGCGCCTCGTTACCTGTCCGGGCACCTGTGTGGAAGAGAGGTGAGGTATACTAACCATTTCAGACCCGCTGTGGCATCGTTTTTCGGGAATATCTTCAAGGCTATTAGTCGGACAGTTATGACATTCTTAGAGAGAGAGAGAGAGAGAGAGAGAGAGAGAGAGAGAGAGAGAGAGAGAGAGAGAGAGAGAGAGAGAGAGAGAGAGGACAGGTGATAGAAGGATGGGAGTTCGAGGGGGATGGGGGGAGCTTGTTTGGTGGGGGAAGGAGGGAACTGATGTAGGGGAGGGGGGGGGGTAAGTCGACTTATCCGAACCTTTTCTCAGGTGTTTGGGTTCTAACTGACTACAACTTAAAATCATAACAGTAAACTCCTAAAGTATATAAATTTGACTAACTCCAATAACACCATAAATTACGGCGGGTGTTGTAAACATCGTCTTAGAATGTCATAACTGTCCGACAAATAGCCTTGAAGATATTCCCGAAAAACTCTGCCACATCGGGTCTGAAATGGTTAGTAGGTTTAGTTAATTAGTTAGTTTACTTAATTTAGTGGGCTGTCTCTCCCTATGCATAGAAATGTACATAAAAAAGTAAATTTGGCCTAAGGAGAAGTATGCGATTGGATACTGATAGATATTTTTATCAACTTCCATACATCTTTTTACCTCTGGCGGACGCGGAAATGAAAAAAAAATGTTCTATAATTGAATCGCCTTTCCAATCACACACACACACACACACACACACACACACACACACACACACACACACTTCGTTCCCATATTCATTGATCGACACAAATTGAAAACCTTTTAATGGAGTGTTTTCCCCCTGACTGTGTGTGTGTGTGTGTGTGTGTGTGTGTGCTATGAATCACTGAGAGTATATGAATCGTTAATGTCTGCTCGTACACATGTTTGCTTCTCTCCCTCCCTCCCTACCTACCTACCTCTCTCCCTTCCTTCCTCTCTACCAACCTGCGTGTCTGCCTGCCGGGACTTGCATTGTGGCGTCGCAGGGAACCACTAACAGAGAAACACGAATGATTACGTGTCTGTCCGCGCCTTGAAGCAGCAACAGCAGCACCCGATCACAGCCCATAATAGCGTGTGTCAATGTCCCTTCAGCCAGGCACGTCGGGTAGCCTTGAGGTCCCTATTCTTAAACGTATCGGAGAACATTGACCGTTCTTCCATGAGTGTTTTCCCTGTTCATGGTGCAGAAGTCGTGTGAAACTATCACCGGCATCACAAAACAGTCCACGATTACCCCAGCAACTTCTAGTACGAGAGGATTTTCAAACAGACGAACTGAGGCGCCGAGACGTTCAAAACAATATGGGTTTCACTTCACACATGCAGCTCGGCAATGACTGGTTGATAAGACGCCAGTGGATCTCTCTAGTGCATGGCTAAAAAGTGCATGAAAGGAAACTGCCCGACAAGCCCAACGAGGGGTAACGCTGAATACCACTTTCGCGAGAGTAATGACGGTTATAGAGGATTGTAAACTGCATAGAAGGGTATTGGAGAGGGTAGATATTGCTGAATCGGTACATGGGTTTATAGGAAAGATACATAAGAGTTGTTCGGAAGAGTTTAATGATCCTAGATGACAACTCAACCTAATACAAAAGAAAAGTGATCCCAGCATTATAGAATTATACAAAGACCCGAAAAAACAAAGAAATGCAAAAAAACAAATGAATGTTCGTAGGTTTGTGCTGTAATTTGATATTTTAGAGAGAGAGAGAGAGAGAGAGAGCAAAGGGAAAACCATCCCCCAGAGGCAAAACTACTACCAAGACAGTTCACCTCCCCCGTGTGTGTGTGTGTGTGTGTGTGTGTGTGTGTGTGCGTGTGTGTGTGTGTAATGAAGAGGAAGAAAGGGAGGAATTAACAGTGGAAGTCAACAAAGGAATTTTTCTCTAATCAACAAGAAGCAGAAAAAGATAAAAAAACAAAAACTAAAAAAACAGGAAATCATACACAGCATCCCAGCATCATTATCACCATCAGCAGCAGCAGCATCCCAGCATCATCAACTTCACACACACACACACACACACACACACACACACACACACACACCTCTGTACATTCTCATCTCTCTTATCACTCTCTTAGTATCGTATTCATAACCCTTTATCCCCTCTATCATTCCCCCTTCCCTCCTTTCTGCCTTTACGTTAACAATCACACCGTTTAACCTTGTATTATATCGTACATGTATTATATATATTTAATACTTACGCCGTCCCCTCCCTTCCCTTCCCTTCCCATAACAACAAAGCGTCCCCTCTTTGATCTGAGCTAGAGAGAGGAGGGTGGTGGTGGTGATGGTGGTGGTGATGGTGGTGATAGTTGCTGTGGTGATAGTGTCAGAAGTGAGGTTGTTATGGCATCTCTCTCTCTCTCTCTCTCTCTCTCTCTCTCACGCCACCTGTTGCCAACTCCGCGAATGACCTTTACTTATCGTCTGGTTCGCGGAATGGCGGCCCTTGAGAGGGTTGTTAGCATTACTGATATTGCCTGTGTTAAGGTGTTGTCGTAGGTGTGGTGTGTGGGCGTGTTTGTGCGTGTATGTGTGTGTGTGGGGGGGGAGGGGGGGTTGTAATTGCCTATCTGCCTGTCTGTCTGTTATGTCTGTCTGTCTGTCTATATGTATGTGTGTATGTAAGTATGTCCTTGTCCGTCACTCTCCTGTCTATCTGTCTGTCTTCTCATCTGCTTTCTATCTATCTACCCATCATTTTGTCTCCCTACCTGTCTACCTGGCTGTCTATAAGTATGCCCATCTCCCCGTCTGTCTGTCTGTCTGTCTGTGCGTAAGTCAAAGAGTGAGGAAGAGCCCCGAGGTACAGACCAACACCTCGTCTCTCGCCTCCTCGTCCTCGCCGCTAGAATAACAAGCAAGTGCGGTGCGTTAGAAGACTGTAATCGGGATGCTAATGCGGAGCGGGACGGAGGAAAAGTGTGTGTATGTGTGTGTGTGTGTGTGTGTGTGTGTGTGTGTGTGTGTGCAGCAACTACCCCATTGTAAGCATAGGTAGATAGATAAGGAGGTTAGGAGGGAAGTGGGCTAGGAAGGAGGCTCAAGCTCACATATTTGACAAGGCTTTCGTATATAGGATTTCTGTGCATTTCCAGGGGTAGTTTTATGACCCTGGTGGTAGCTTGACCCTTCTTCTGTACCATGAACCTGTAGAAACACTCATTAGAACCCGATTACTCTCCTTTTATGCCATTGGAACCTAGTTGATGAAACCGATTTCGTATATAGGAGTTCTGTGCATTTCCAGGGGTGGTTTTATGACCCTGGTGGTAGCTTGACCCTTCTTCTGCACCATGAACCTATAGAAACACTCTTTAGAACTTGATTACTCTCCTTTTTCGCCATTGGAACTAGTTGATGTAGGAGGCGAAACCATCTGATAACACCGACTTAGAATTCAAGGTTACCTGCGTGTATTTCCAACCGGGTGAGCAATGTGATTAAGTTCAATTCCCTCCCGCTAATGATACAGGTGTGTTGGACTACTGGCTTATACCTTCATCCCTTCCTCCTTCCCCCGCCGGTGTCCACTCTCCTTATCCTTGTAAACCGTTCATGAGGAGGATGAGAGACTGAGGAGGAGGAGGAGGAGGAGGAGGAGGAGGAGGAAAGGAGGGAGAGAGGAAAGGAGAAAGGTGGGAAGAGGAGAGAAGAGGAGGTAGAACAAGAAAAGGAAAAAGGAAGGAAAGAAGGAAGGCAGATGAAGAGGAAAAGGAGGAGGAGGAGGAGGACAAGAAGAAGAAGAAGAAGAAGAAGAAGAAGAAGAAGAAGAAGAAGAAGAAGAAGAAGAAGAAGAAGAAGAACAATAAAAAAACAGAAAAACAGAAAACGAAAAATAAAACTGAACTCGAAAGAAGAATAAGGAAGAGGAGGAGGGAAGAAAGGAAGGAAGAAGAGGTAGAGGAGGAGGAGGACACACGGAGGAGAGAAAAAAAAGAGAAAATTAAAACGGAAGCCGGAAAAAGAAGGGGAGGAAGGGAAAGAAGGGAAGGAAGGAAGGAAGGAAGGAAGGAAGAGGAAGAAGAGGAGGAGGAGAGATGGACGCACGGGGGAGAGGGGGGGAGGGGGGGAGTTAGTCGCTGATGCAAGGCTCAACAAACTTTTAATTGAAGCTTTCTCTCTCTCTCTCTCTCTCTCTCTCTCTCTCTCTCTCTCTCTCTCTCTCTCTCTCTCTCTCTCTTCCCTAATACTCAAGCTCTTACAGGAGGAGAGGAGAGTTTTTGAGCCCAAGTTGATGGAGAAGAAAGAAGAGGAGGCGGAGGAGGAGGAAGAGGAAGAGGAGGAGGAGGAGAAGTTTCGTATTAAGTTTTACTTGGTTTTCTTATTAATTAGTTTACAGATTGGGTTCTTTTTTTTAATCTGGTAAATGCGCTTTCAATTAGTTCAACTCTCTCTCTCTCTCTCTCTCTCTCTCTCTCTCTCTCTCTCTCTCTCTCTCTCTCAACTCCACATTACCTCCTCCCCGCCCCCCACAACCCCACATGACCTCTTCCTAACTCCCACATAACCCCCTCAAACCCCCATGTAGCCCCCACAACCCCACATGACCCCTCCCCAACCCCACAGAACCCTACATGACCCATCTCCAAGGACGTCTATTTGACTGAAATTAGTGGGTCATATCAGCGCCCCAGAAAACATATTTCAAGTCCGTAATGCTGGTAGATTCTTTTTTTGGAGGGTGACTAAAGGGCATCCTAGGTCCAAGATTTGGGGGTAGGGGGGAATGAGCACTTCTAGGGGCATATTTAGGCCAATATAAAAAAATAACATGGGGAGGGGCTATCCACCAATACGTAGGAAGAAAAAAAATAGTCTACCATATAATACTTCATTCTCTCCCGTATTTTTATTTTCTTTCAAAAATATAAGGGATAACTTAGTCATTCTCCGCGTGAAATCGTTTAAAATCATTTGCAAGAGAGAGAGAGAGAGAGGGGGAAATCCTTCGACGTTGACGGCCTTTAAAGGGCTGTGATGTACCCGTAAAAAGCATAATAAGGGGGGTGAAGTTAATCTTAAAGTAATGGTTGGATTAAGAAACCCCTGCGTCGTCTGATCTTGCTTTCTCTGACAACTATTCATCAACATCACCATCGGGTCATCTTCATAATATATATATTTTTTTTAATGCGCCATGTAGGATACACTTACTGCTTTTTTTTACAACAAAGGAGACAGCTCAAGGGCACAAAAAAAAACAATAATAAAAAAAAGCCCGCTACTCGCTGCTCCCAAAAAAGAATCAAAAGAGGTGGCCGAAAGAAACGTCAATTTCGGGAGGAGAGGTGTCCTGATACCCTCCTTTTGAAAGAGTTCAAGTCGTAGGCAGGAGGAAATACAGATAAAGGAAGATTGTTCCAGAGTTTACCAGCGTGAGGGATGAAAGAGTGAAGATGCTGGTTAACTCTTGCATAAGAGGTTTGGACACTATAGGGATGAGCATGAGTAGAAAGTCGTGTGCAGCGGGGCCGCGGGAGGGGGGGAGGCATGCAGTTAGCAAGTTCAGAAGTGCAGTCAGCTTGGAAATATCGATAGAAGATAGAAAGAGAGGCAACATCGCTGCGGAATTTAAGAGGTAGAAGACTATCAGTAGGAGGAGGAGAGCTGATGAGACGAAGAGCCTGCATTATCATAGACAGAGATATACCAGTCCTCGTCTATGGACCGAAAATTATTCACTGGTAACACACACACACACACACACACACCACAGCATCCCTATATTCCTTCTCTTATTCCTCCTCCTCCTCCTCCTTCTCCTTCTTCTTCTTCTTCTTCCCTACCTTTGAAAATGAACACTCCCCACGACGGTGTCAACGAGAGAGAGAGAGAGAGAGAGAGAGAGAGAGAGAGAGAGAGAGAGAGAGAGAGAGAGAGAGTAATAACACCCATAAACATTTGATACACAACCACAAGCACAACACACACACACACACACACACACATACAGACACACACACACACGGCCAGTGACGGGGCCAGAATTCTAATAGCGATAGTCTGTGTGCTTGCGGTCTAGCTGGACGGTGACGGTTATAATGACGAATGCGACACGTGATGGCTATATATTTCCTATTTATGTAGCGTTTATCTATTCATTAGGTACTTAGCTCTTGGAAATATGCTTGGAAATTTAATAGAAATATAAGACAACTTACTGATGACATTAATTATCACTTCCAAGGCCTCATCGGAACACTAGATAGCCTAATATAATCTTTTTTCTACTCTTTTTTTTTCTTCCTTTAATTGTGTGTTAATTACCCTCTTGAAGACATAGCGAGTAGTATTTCATTCACGGTTCTTGCACATTTTCCTTCTCTCTACCTTTTCTTCTTTTTGCACATGCTTATACTGAATAATCTACCATAAAAAGACATGTAATGAGTATTCCTATGTATATTCTTATTTGTTATACTGCGTTTCTTAGGTTCAAGCCAAGCACGTAAACAACTTAGATATGGTGATGAAAATCTATGCATGCTCAAATCACCTGCACATAAACAACTTTGATATGGTGATGAAAATACGTGCATGTTCAAATCACCTTTCCCTGTGTCTGCGTCTCATATGCATGTGTCTCCACACCTGACCTCTGGGAGTCCCTTTGACCTCTCGGAAACCACCACCGTTAGTGCAAGCCCGTAGCAAGGAGGGGAAAGGGGCGGGGAGCTGAACTCACCCCCCATCAGAAAAAGAACTTATTAGCCCCTTTAGACATGTTTCCCTTATGAGCGCATATGAGTGCTTGAATATGTTGCTCCAGTAGAAAGATACGCAGAAAGAGATATACATATATAAAAAAAGTAAAAAAAAAGTAAAGTAGTAAACGTTTCAAAGCTATAAAACGTAAAGTCAACGATAGAATATTATCAGCCCTCTAAGGAAGAAATACCTAGCCTACCCATACGATAGCCCGCCCTCTCTCCCGTATTGTAAGTCCTGGCTACGGCGCTCCATTAGTATCATAAAGATGCTTCCAGAGTCTTATCTCAACGCTGCCCTAATAAAAGGAGCCATAAAACATCTACTAAACCCGGATCTCACCTTAAAACTGAGTGAAAACCGCCTTCAGGAGATACAGGGCCATAGTCTTAAACATCTCGAGGCAAAAAGCACACGTATTTGACAAGACTTTCTCATAAGAGTTGCGGGCATTTCCAGGGGGGAGTTTTTAACCCTGCTGGTAGTTCAACCCTTCCTCTGTACCGTGAACCAAGGATATCACTCATTAGAACCCGACTGGTCCCCTTTATGGCCCTAGGAAATAGTTGATGTGAGTGGTGGACGCGTCTGAGGATACCAACCCACACGAAACCCCGCTCCTGTGCACGCTAAAAGCCACTCTCTCTCTCTTTGTCATCGGGGCGCGGTGCTGTTAAGACATTTGTATACCTTCACACCCAACCCTCTGTTAAGACATCTGTATACTTTAACACCCGCCCTTTTGCCTGGAAACTAATACTTGGTGCTGAGGTGAAAGATGGGTGGGTACGAAAGCTCTGTGTGTGTGTGTGTGTGTGTGTGTGTGTGTGTTGCTTCCGCGCCCGTATGACAGACTGACAAGTTGCATACCTAATTATTATCATCAAATATTTATGTTTATCGATTCATCTTATTACTGATGTAGTGGTGGTAGTAGAAGTAGTAATTGTTGTTGTTGTTGTTGTTGTTGTTGTTGTTGTTGTTGTTGTTGTTGTTGTTGATTGCTATCTTTTCCTGCTTAAATCTATTCGTGACATGAGATAGATGGATGGTCAACAGTACCTGCTTTAGGCTATTGAAAAAACAACAAAACGAAAAAAAAAATAGTTAAATCAACCACCTTTGGGACTCGCATTAACCGATTCTCATTTCCTGGTTCTGCAAAAAGTTTAGGTGGCACGCAAACACGCTAGTCTGCCGCCGAAGAAAAAAATAGTAAACAAAAAAGTTATATTTGGGAACATCCAGATAATAATATATAGCCTATGCAAATATCGTCTGTTCACCCTAGCGAGAGAAAAAAAAATCAAGGTATTAATGTATTACTATATATTTCCTCTTGCGTTTGGGTTAACACATTTTCTTAACTAATAGGATACTTAAATATAATACAGAAATACGGAAAGAAATAGTAAAAAAAACGTCATTATAAACTTCCTCTTAAGTTTTATCTAATCATCTTTTCCCGACCCAAACATAAAGTAAAGACAAATAAACAAAAAACATTCAAATTTCATCTAAAACCAAACTATAGTATCATAAATTTCTAATAAAAATCCACATGACCTCTCTAAAACATTCTTTAAAACACACTAAACTAAACTACTTGCAATGTGTGTGTGTGTGTGTGTGTGTGTGTGTGTGTGTGTGTGTGTGCGCGCCAGAAAGAGGTTGACCACTCACCTTATAATCTCACTAGCCGATGACAGCACCTCACTCCGCGTCCTTCCTCCACCGGCTCTTCTGCTAAACTGAGGCTGTGTTCTCTTCTAATACTACTTTCCTAACATCCATGACCTCACCCCGTCCTCTAGCTCTTCTCCTCCTCCTCCTCCTCCTCCTCCCGGACCCCCATGCCCCCAGAACGCTTCCATACGGCCACTGAACGAAACTGGAGGTGAATGAACCGAGCGGCGCTTTCGCATGGCATGTAACATAGAATTGGCGCATTGCAAGTACTTTCCTTTCCCATAATGTTGTTCTGTGAAGTTTTGCATTCATATCGACAAAGAAAAGGTAGGGAAAGTTGGGTAAGGAGTGCGACTTGCATGTATATTTGTTTCTTTTCTAAAACCTCCTCTCCCTCCTCCTCCCTCCTCTTCGCATGGTAAGAATTTTCCTCACTTCTATTTTTTTTGCGTTTTGTGAAGTGTAAAATTCGTGTTGTATAGAAATAAGTATATGAAAATGTGATTGACTTGTTTTTATTTCACTTCTAATCCCTCCTCCTCCTGCTCACACCTCTTCGACTTGCAAATATGTTCCGTGCTTCTAATTGCGTTTTATGAAGTGTAAAATTCATGTTGTATAGAAATCAGAATATGAACATGTGTTTGACTTGTTTTTGTTTCACTTTTAATCTCTCCTCCTCCTCCTCCCACCTCTTCTCCTTGCAAATATGTTCCTTGCTTCTAATTGCGTTTTATGAAGTGTAAAATTCATGTTGTATAGAAATCAGAATATGAACATGTGTTTGACTTGTTTTTGTTTCACTTTTAATCTCTCCTCCTCCCACCTCTTCCCCTTGCAAATATGTTCCTTACTTCTAATTTTTGCGTTTTGTAAAGTGTAAAATTCGTGTTGTATAGAAATAAGTATATGAAAATGTGATTGACTTGTTTTTATTTCACTTCTAATCCCTCCTCCTCCCACCTCTCCCCCTTGCAAATATGTTCCGTGCTTCTAATTTTTGCGTTTTGTGAAGTGTAAAATTCGTGTTGTATAGAAATAAGTATATGAAAATGTGATTGACTTGTTTTTATTTCACTTCTAATCCCTCCTCCTCCCACCTCTCCCCCTTGCAAATATGTTCCTTCTAATTTTTGCGTTTTATAGAGTGTAAAATTCATGTTGTATATAAAGAAGTGGATGATTGACTTGCATTTGTTTTACTTAATTTACACCCCTTTCTCCTTCAGTCCCTCCTTCCTCTTTCTCACCTTCCCTTCCTCCCTTTCCTTCCCTCTCTCAGTATACACCGCGGTTAAATAATTGTTGAAAAAATGTGTATGCTATGAAAAAGTGGGAAAAGAAACGCGATTCATATGCCTTTATTTCAATTTTAATCCATTACCTTCACTCCTTCCCTCCTTTTCTCTCCCTCTCTCTCTCTCCTTTCCTCCTTGCCCTTTCGTCCCCCTTCGTACCTCCCTTACAAGTGTTTAAAAAAAATAATATAAAAGCTAAATAACCCATCACCTTCCCTCCCTATCCTTTCCTTCCTCTCCTCCTCTTCTCTCTTTCCCTTCCTTCCCTTCCTTCCCTTCCCCCCCCTTCTCAGTATATATTATAAGCAGGCTGTAACAGGGTTCTTCGCCCCCAGCTGCTGGTACCATTACTAGAAGGGTTATGTAGGCGATTATAAATACTTCCCTTCCCCTCTCCCCGTCTCCCCCATTCACCCTCGACCTCCAACCGCGTAATGAGATATAGATGAGCAGAAAAAAAGGGAAAAAAAGATAGTAGCCATAAAAATATATAACTCCACCTGCATTATTTTGACGCCCGCCAGGTAGAAGATAGAGGCAGGTGCTTGTAATTAACGTCTGGGATGCTTGACAGGTAAATTCGTATGTGCGGGGAGGTGAGGTGAGGTGAGGTGAGGTTAGGTTAATGAGGTTTGTTGATGTTTTCTTGTTATTGTATGTACGAGGTGGTTGGTGTGTGTGTGTGTGTGTGTGTGTGTGTGTGTGTGTGTGTGTGTGTGTGTGTGTGTGTGTGTGTGTGTGTGTGTGTGTGTGTGTGTGTGTGTGTGTGTGTGTGTGTGTGTGTGTGTGTTTTGTTGCTATATAAATCCTATTGTGTTTTTAGTAGTCGAGTTTTGATTTCTTTTTTATTATTACAAAGTTGTTTATGTTGTTTTTGTTTTGTTTAATCTATTTGCTTGTTTGTTTAATAATTGCTGTTTTTCCTCTCCCAGTTTTATGCTTTTTCCTCATCTCTTTTCTTTTTATTTTTCTTCTTCTTCTTCAGCATCTTATTATACCGTCATTATCTTCATATTCTTCTTCTTTTTTCCTTCTTCTTCTTCTTCTTCTTCTTCTTCTTGACGCGGGGTGTCACAAAGGAAGAATCTCAGACTGTCATTCTCTCGACTTTCTTTCCCTCCCTTCTTTTCTTTTTTTTCTAATTGGATATCGTGAGAGACGGGTCAAAGAGGAGAGAATATTTACGATGTCTTGAGGCTTTCTTTAGGATTCTCTCTCTCTCTCTCTCTCTCTCTCTCTCTCTCTCTCTCTCTCTAGTCATTAATTACTTTAGTAGCTGTCATTTTCAGTAATTATTAACATGCTGGCTACGGGGTTCAAGGGGGTGATGGAGGACGGCTGAGGAGGTGAGTGAGTTCCTGGTATAATATAATAGAAGTTTGATTAATGATATAAATGCCTGCAGCTACTATTATTTTCATTTTTATTACTATTTTAAGCCTAAATATCAGAGAGAGAGAGAGAGAGAGAGAGAGAGGGGGGGGGGGGGTATTGAAGGTAGGTTAGGCTAGACTGCTTTTTATCTATTTATACCTTCCACTATATACCAAGAAACAAAAGTGGTGGGTAATAATGGAGCAATTTAGCTGTATTGAAATTAATGAGTTCCCTAGAATCATCATTAAGTAAAGTTGCAATCAAGAGCCATTACCATTATTACTAACCTGATTCGTTTTTTTTTTTTTTATATATATATTTCTCGAACCACTACCAAAACATTCTCGTTCTTTTCTCTCTTCTTTCCTTTTCTCTTTCATCTAACTATCTACCTATCTTTGTATTTAGCCGTTTATCTATCTATCTATCTATGTATATATCTATCTATCTCCTTAACAAAATAGTAATTGATTTTATTTTTCTAATATTCTTCTCTGTTTAAAACTTGCACTTGTTTCCATATGATTCTAAAGTCATTATAACTAACTTGTTCATCATCTTTTTCTCATTACATACGTTCACGGTAACATTTTATATCGCGAATGTAAAGATCTAAAGAGAATAACCTATTGCAAGAAGGAGTTTGTATCCCATAAGAGGAAATGAAGAGGTCCTTATAACCAAGGTGCAGTAGAAGGTGGTGACGAAGGGGTTGAAGAAGGAAGGGGCGCAGGAGGAAGAGGAGGGGGTGAAGAAACCGTAATGAGGCGGTATTCCATAAAAGGATGTATATAAAGAAGAGGCATTCAGAAACATCGACTCAGTATCACCAAGCATGCAGTGGAGGGTGTTGACGGAGGTGGAGGAGGTAGGGGTGAAGGAGAAGGAGGAGGAGGGGTGGGGGTAAAGGAACCGCTACCAGGTGACGTGCAGGGGAGGGGCGTGGCTGGTGCAAGGTGCGGGCGGCGGGCAGGTGATAATGGGCCCCGGAAAATAATTAATGACAGGTTGTTTCGCACGTCACCCTTCGGGCTCAACAGGTGCGCTTGCCATCTTTCTTTTCTCATTTTCTTTTCCTTACTTTTTTTACTTGTTTACTTTTTTTACCTCTTACTTTTTTATTATTACTGCTCTTCGTTTCTTTTTTTTCTGATGTGTTTTGTCTTAATTCCTCTTCCTCTTCCTCTTCCTTTTTCTGATATTTTTGTTTTCCTTTATTTTAGTTTTCTCTAATTTTTGTTATTTTCTCATTTTTGTTACTCTTATTTTTTGTTATTTCCTTATTTGTTGTTATTCTCTTATTCATGTTATTCTCCTTTTTTTAATCTCTCTTCTTTTTGTATTTTCTTATATTTAGTCTCTCCTTTTTTCTTTTACGTATTTTTGTTCTTTTCCTACTTCTATTTCCTTCCATTTTTGTCATTCTCTCGTTTCTGTTTGTTTTTCTCACAGACTTAAATAGAATACGTCATGTAATCTCAAAATAATGAAGATTTACGTATATCATCTTGGGCCAATGCCACTGTATATATTAACACAAATAAACATGTATATAATCTCAAACTAATCTTCATCCGGTCCCGCTATGCATGAACCACTTCCGCTTCGACCCGACTGTATATATATTAGAACGAATAAGCATATCTGATTTCTAACTGATGAACGTAACTTAACCCGGTACCTGCGAAGGGCCAAATTTGTGGCTTTACCGTGTACCAGCAACGGGCCACATTTTTGCCATGATATAAAGCCCCCAAAATTGATGATGCATAAACTGATCACAAATGCGTTGATATATATTATGAAATGGTTTGCGTGAGTGATGATTTTTTCTCATTTTTCTCACTTAGAGGGACCCTTAAGAAACATGATCCCCGCAGCTACCGGGTTAATATACCAACTTCATCCAACCCAACTATGTATGTATTTTATTATATCATTGATTTATCTTATCTTTTTAACCTTTAGATCTGTCTGAATGTTCCTCACTTTTGTTTTGTGGGTTTTTTCAAGAAGTTTGCGTATTTTATCAACCCAAAATAGTGAAAACCGAATAATAAGGAAACGGCAAAAATAAAGGCATAACAAAAATAAGAGAAAGAGGAAGAGAAGAAGGAGGAAGTAGAGGAATAACAAGAAATACGATAATACCAAAAATAAAGGCATAACAAAAATAAGAGAAAGAGAAAGAGAAAAATGAGGAAAGAGGAGAAAATAACATACGAAAGAAACAAAAAAAAAAATAACAGTAAAGGAAGGGAAGTAATAGAAAAAAATAAGAAAGAAATAACAAAAGGAAGAGAAAGAGAAAGAGAAAAATGAGGAAGCAGGAGAAAATAACATACGAAAGAAACAAAAAAAAAACAGTAAAGGAAGGGAATAGAAAAATAAAAGAGAAAGTAAAAAATAAAAACTGATATATATATATATTTTTTTTTTGTGAGTGTGTGCGTGTGTCTGCATTTTACCTTTTTTTTATATATTTCGTTTTATCCAAAGTTCTATTTTATTTACCTCGTTTCCTTTTCTTCTCGTTTCAATTTCTTACCCTCCCCTTCACTTCCTCCCCTAATTTCCTGGTAGCATAACTTTTTTTACAGCAAAGGAGACGGTTCAAGGGCAACGAAAATGGTGCAGAGAAAAAAAGAAAAAAACAGCCCTCTACTCAACGCTCCCAAATACATAAATTAATTCATAAGTTCAGTGATAGGATACACAACCTACTGTTTCATTCATCTAAGATACATATTTGTGTATAATTTATAATACATGTGAGTTCAGTTCAAACCAAGGCCAGATATCTCATTTGTCGACCTTTTTATATATATTTCGTGTAATTAGAGAGAGAGAGAGAGAGAGAGAGAGAGAGAGAGAGAGAGAGAGAGAGAGAGAGAGAGAGAGAGAGAAAGGGGGGAGGGGAAAGAGGGTGAGTTGACAATTAATTAATTATCTTATTGTTCGTTCACCTTTTCTCCCTTGCATAATTAATTAATGACTAATATTGTTATGAAAAGTCAGGTTGTTGTTGTTGTTGGTGGTGGTGGTGGTGCTGGTGGTGGTGGTGGTGGTGATGGTGGTGGTGGTATTATTCTGCGCACACACACACACACACACGCGCACCTTACAAGACCTTAGCGAAAATACCTTACGTTTTACTTTCTTTTTCCCCTCTCTCTCTCTCTCTCTCTCTCTCTCTCTCTCTCTCTCTCTCTCTCGTTCGTAAGGGAAGGAAGCTTTGTAAACAGACTGACAGATCATTTCCTTTTTTATTGTGGTATTCAATCTGAACTTAATAGGATTCGAAACTACATCAGACACACCTAAGACAATATATAAATCTGGCAATCTTCTATATATATATATAATTCCATAGCCTGATTCCCCATTTTCGTTAAGTGCAGTAGAATTCATATAGAATAGGCTGAATGAGATTTCTGTTTATTTGTCACCTGTAGAATAATAACAAAAGTCCACCAGAAATATGCATTAGTAAGGGCGCTGTCACCCATCGTAAACAAACTAACCTCTCCCTATTTTCCCATTCGCGAGACCCCGATTAATCTCCTCTTCAACCTTTGGAAACAGTTGATGTGGGAGGCGGAAGCGGAAGCGTCTAGGAGAGTATAGCCTACCAACCACCTCGGAGGAACATCAGTGGAGCTCGCTTACAGCCCCCAGCTCTTGTTGACCACGGAGACGAAGTACTCATCGTCATCAATGGCCTTGCTGAAGCTGGAGTAATAGTCGAAGAACTCCTGCTTCGTCACCTGGAGGAAGGGAGGAAGAGATGAGTAAGGGACATATTCTTAAAGAGTAGATACACATATTTAACAAGGCTTTCGTAGGTAGGATTTTGGGGTATTTCCATGCGTATACTTTTATAAGTCTGAGGATAGTTTGACCCTTCTTCTATATACCATGAACCTAAGGAAGCACCCACCTTGCCGTCCACAGATCCCTGGCTCTCAAACAGGCCGAGGAACTTCTTGAGCAGTTCCTCCTCGGTGGCCTCGCCCTTGACCACCTTGGGGTGGTCCTTGGCCGAGTACACGCCCTTCAGGTCCTCCACAGACACCACGCCGTCACCAGTCTTGTCCAGGTGCTTGAAGGCGGCCTCCACTGCAGCCTTTCTCGGTCCGGTCATGGCGGGCTGTTGGTTGAAGTGTGGAGGTAAGGGAGTGGGCGAGTAGGAGGGTGATGATTAATGTGTGTGTGGTGGTAATTAGGTCTGTTGTTAAGGTAGAAAGGTTATTGTAGTTTGCTTGTATCGTCTATCTATCTTATTTGTTTGTGTCTGCTTCTGTCTCTACCTTACCCTTTTTTGTTTTGTTTTTTCAAGTAGTTAGTTTTATCCACCCATATTTTTCTTACCCTTGCAAGTGCTTTCTTCCTCCTACTCTTCGTCTTTCCTTCCCTCCTTCCCTCCCTCACAGACCACCTCCCTCCCTTCCCCTCCTCCAAACTCCCTTCACCTCACCCTTCGTACCTCCCTCCCTCACCCACACCAACACTTCCCTCCCTCACTCCTTATTCAGACTCTTCCTCCCCTCCCTCGTCTCACTCTTCCTCCCTCCCTCCCTCCCTCATTCACTCACTCACACCATCTCCCTCATCTCCCTTACCCTCCCTCCCTCCCTCACCCACACCAACACCTCCCTCCCTCACTCCTTACTCAGACTCTCTTCCTCCCCTCCCTCGTCTCACTCTTCCTCCCTCCCTCCCTCCCTCATTCACTCACTCACACCATCTCCCTCATCTCCAATACCCTCCCTCCCTCACCCACAACAACACCTCCCTCCCTCACTCCTTTATTCAGACTCTCTTCCTCCCCTCCCTCGTCTCACTCTCCCTCATCTCCCTTCCTCACCCTCAGAGCCTCCAGGAACTCCTCGTAGTTGATGCCGGCAGCCCCGTCCTTCTCGAACGCCTTGAAGAGCTTGTCGATGTCAGCCTCGGAGAAGTCGAGGCCGAACTGCGCCACACCGCGACTCATCTCGTCCCGCGACAGTGTCCATGAGCGGTCCTTGTCCAGCCGACGGAACAACCTGAAGGATATGGAGGTTCGTGTTAAAATATGTGGTGTTCCTTGCCCCTGTGCGCTGCTTCGTATCTTTACCCGCATGAAGAGCTTTAAAAACGAGAGAAAAAGACATCACTCCATCATCTGTGTGTGTGCGTGCGTGTGTCTGTGTATGGAGAGGAGGCGATAGCGGGCAGGGAGGTTGAAGACGTACGGTGACCCATAATTACGTATGGCGGGAAGGAAAGAAGGCAGGAATGAAGTGGAAGGAAGTGGGGAGGAAGGAAGAATGGCAATGTGCTATCCTGTACTCTGTAATGCCTACCATGACGCCCCTCGGAAAGGCGTCGTGTTGTAGTTTGAGGCAGTGAACGAGACCAAAAGTCAACACCCAATCATCGGTGTGTGTGTGCGTGTGTGTGTATGTGTGTGTGTGTGTGAAAGGAAAATGGACGATCGGCGGGCAGGGAGGCCTAGAGGAGGACCCGTTACTATGTAGAGCAGGAAGGAAGGAAGACGGGATTGAAGTGGAAGGAAGTGGGGAGGAAGGAAGAATGGCAATGTGCTATCCTGTACTCTGCAATGCCTGCCGCCCCTCGGAAAGGCCTCGTGTTGTGAATACTTGGATGCAAAGACGGGGGAAGCACATTCAGCTGCCCGTGTGAGGGGCGGCCACCTCTGGGTGCTCGCTGGCTGCAGCCCCGATACCGTGATTTCTGCTCTACCTGCCACGGCTCTTTCACGTCCTGCCACCCTGCATGCCCTGCCCCCAGCCTCTTGCAGACTTAATACGTTCTGATGTTCTGGATCTGGAAAATAATGCGCAGGGCACCAGTATAGGTGCATAACACGCATACATTCTTATATAACATCGTCTCCCAAGGACGGGGTCATAAGGGTGAAGTGAACGAAATCCCTTTTGACTTCACGCGTGTCACAAATATTCAATCCTTCACGTTGTTTTGAGAACACGTAACCAACCACCTAGATGCTCGTGGAAGCTAAAAATAGGGGTCAGAACACACGGAGAATCACAGGGCAAGGTGAATAATGAGGAGAGGTTACACAGGTATCAAGAACACGAGGCAGATAAAAAGTTCCAAGGCAGACAAATCCCTGATACCAGCTGAACACAGATACGGCGCTGTTGTCTAACACCACCAGGCTTGTGTTGCTGTTGATCCCCCTGGCTTCTCTCAACCCTCCGAAGAAGAAGAGGAAGATACGGCCAAAAACTGCCCACAAGAAGAAGAAGAGGAAGATTACTCAGTAATTTCTGGGATGTAGTAAAACGTTGCCAGCGCCTGCGCCGCTGTTTTTCCCCCGTCGCTTTGGGCTATCGCTGGAGAGGCTCTGACGGACGTGTATGTATTGAGGTGGGTTGTGGGTTTTCATACGAGACACAAAACCGTCTAATCCTGCAGATGTTACACCATAGTACATTCACGTTTAGAGGGGCATTCCTGTTGGGCTATCGGTGGGCTAGTTTGGGCGTGAGAGGCCGCGGGTTACTACAACACTGTCTGCGGCAAGCGGTGACTGCGTTAAGCGAGAAAAGGCGAGAGGGACGACCGGGCGCGAGTTTGTACGGGTTATTTCTTTCTCACGTAGGTAGGGAGAACGAAGGTGATGAGGTGTCAGGTGTTCCTTGCCCCTGTGCGCAGTTCCATGTCTTTAACCGCCTGAAGAGCTTTGGAGAATGGAGGAAACTGTTGAAAAGTGTCAACTCCTCCACTCCTTCCTTCCCTCAGATCACAACCCGCCTCCCTCACTCCCTTCAGCCCTTCCCTCCCCTCCCTCCTCACCTTCCGAGGGAGAGGATGCCGGAGTAGCCGCTGGAGAGGCAGTGGCTCCGCAGCTTCTCCAGGGGGTCGGTCGCCGCCTCCAGGGCCGCCTTCGACGCCTCCTTCAGCTTGTCTTCCTGGGGCATCCTGAAGGAGTGGACGAAGGAGACGCTGGACTTAATAAAGGAATAATCAGTATATCACACACACACACACACACACACACACACACACACACGCACACATACAGCCCCGACCTTGAATGCGAGGAGGAATATATTCTCGTACAAGAAAGACGTATATGGCAGTAGGAGGGATGAAGGAGGGAAGGAGAGGAGGGAGGGGCGTGCATGGACTGAGGGGGGGGGGGGGGGCGAGGGGGGCGAGGGGGCGGCGGTGTTCATGTCTTTGACCGTCTGGAGTGACTCATGGTAAAGGGGGAAAGAGGGGGGAAGGAGGGGGGGCTAGTGTGGGCGGCGGCGGCGGCGGCGACAGCTGTGGTGGAGGTGGTGGTGGTGGAGGTGGTGGTGGGATGTGTCAATGGAGGTGTGAGCGGCTAGCCAAGGTGACCCGTGTGTGTGTGTGTGTGTGTGTGTGTGTGTGTGTGTGCTGGGCGCCAACCGTGTCTGAAGGTCTAGTGAAGGAAGAAAGAATGGAAGGAAGGAAGAAAAAAGATGAAGAAAATTTAATCCAGAGAGGAAAAAAAGAAGGAAGGAAGGAAGATATGAAGTGAAGCGTTAGAGAGTGAAGGAAAAGAAGAGATAACAGGCAAAAAAAATAAAGATGGAGGGAGAACAGAAACAAAAGAAGTATATGAGGGAGTTTTTGAGGGTGGAAGGAAGGAAGAAAAAAAAGAGGAAAAGGAAGAGGAAGAGAAAAACGGGAGAGAGCTGCGTGACGGCAAGAAAATGAGCTACAGGCGAAACGTGAAGTGTTGAGAAATGGAGGAGGAGGAGACGAAGAGGAAGAGGAAGAAGAAGAGGAGGAAAAGAGAGAGGGCACTACCTAAACTTTACCCAGTGTCTTCTAGTATCTATTCTTCCTATGAGAAATGGAGGAGGAGAAGACGAAGAGGAAGAGGAAGAAAAGGAAGAAGAAGAGGAGGAAGAAGAGAGAGAGAGAGAGAGAGAGAGAGAGAGAGAGAGAGAGAGAGAGAGAGAGAGAGAGAGAGAGAGAGCACTTTACCTAACATCTTCTACCATATATTCTTCTTATATATACGAATTCCTATGTATATCCTCTATTGCTAACTCCTTTTACCTTTCCCTGCATCCATTGTTATACCTGTTCCATGATTTACCTGTTCAATTAGCTCGTATTCTTATCCACCAACGTCTCTTAGCATCTCTTTTTTCCTATATTTTTTCTAAGTATTCACCTGTAATCAACTTCTATTACCTTTCCTTACATTCTTTAATACTCTCTAATGTCTCTCGATTTATCTCTATTCTTCTCTTTCTGAAACCCAACATATTCCAAAAAGTCTTCCACCACCTGTATTATTTTCTCTCTCTGTATTCCTTTGTATTCCCCTAATATCTTTTTTTTTACCTTTCTTTACATTCAATGCTACACCTGCCCCACGATTTACCTGTCCACGCACCACGGCGCACCTGTCTTGCCGGTAATTGCTCTCACCTGCCTGTATGTGTCTACCTGTGTTGCTCATCTCCCCTCGCACGACTCCTCATTGTTGTCTCTCTGGGAACAAGACAAGACCTCAGGCGTCGGAGGAGTCGTGACCGTCGGGGAATGTTCGGAGGGAGGGAGAGAGGGAGGGAGCCAGAGAAGGAGTGGTGGATTGGAAGGACTGTAGAGAAGGAGGGTGAGGAAGAGAGGGAGGAATGAAGGAAAGCATGGAAGGAGAAGAAGGAAAAGAAAGGGAAGATGGAGGGTAGGAGATGGGAGGAAAAATGGTGTTACGAGGGAAGGAAGAAGGGAGGGAAGAAGGAGAATAGGGAATGAACAAGGAAAAATGACGAGGGGAAGATTAAAAGAAGAGAGAGAGAGAGAGAGAGAGAGAGAGAGAGAGAGAGAGAGAGAGAGAGAGAGAGAGAGAGAGAGAGAGAGAGAGAGAGAGAGAGAGAGAGAGAGAGAGAGAGAGAGAGAGAGAGAGAGAGAGAGATCCCAAGTATGGAAGGAGAGGAAGAGGGTGGGAAGGAGGAAAAAACAGGAAATGGAGAGAGAAGAGAGGAGAGGAGGAGCAGGGGATACAAAGACGTCTGTTGCTGTCCACCTCTGTCCAGCACACGCCGCCGTCCTGTATTATATGAACGCGGGTTCGAAGTGGTATGTTCCAGCGTGGACCAGTTTTTCAGGACGCCATCATATAATTATCTGGAACAATACACACGTGACCTCCTGCCTCTGCTTGTCTGTGTTGGTGTGTGTGTGTGTGTGTGTGTGTGTGTGTGTGTGAGTCGGTTCTATGTCAATTCTCTTTTCTTTTTCTTATTTACTTTAGAACGAGAGAGGAAGAAAAACATGGTACATATATACATAGTTCTTTTCCTTTCTTTCTTTTATTTACTTTAAGAACGAAAATCAGAAACCTTAACAGTGAAGAAAGGAAAGGAAGGGAGAGGAAGGAGAAACATAATTTACGTGCAAGATAAAACGGTATCGGAAACTGTGCGCTAATCAGTCATATCCTTATCAGTGCGTGTGTGTGCGTGGGTATATATGAGTGTGTGGAAGAGGTGTTATGTGTACGAGGGAGGGAAGGAAAGGTGTGTGTGAAGGTGTGAATGCAAGTAGGCAGGTTGGTAAGTATAGGCAAATCATCTTCGTTCATTTGTATAGTTCATCTTTTATTATGCTATCAACGTTCTGCATTCGTCTTTTGTTTCCTACTCTCCTCTTCTCTCTCCTCTTCCTTAAACTCGTCTTCATTCCTCCCTCTCTCTCCTTCAATTCCTCATTATCTCCTTTATTTCAGATTCTTGCCTCCTTCTCCTCATCTCCTTTACTCTTTATGTGTGTGGAAGAGGTGTTAGGTGCACGAGGGAGGGAAGAAAAGGTGTGTGTGCACATAACACCTCTCTCACACACAGGTAGGCAGGTTGGTAAGTATAGGCAAAATCATCTCCGTTCATTCCTATAGTTCATCTTTTATTATGCTACCAACGTTCTGCATTCGTCTTTTGTTTCCTACTCTCCTCTCCTCTCTCTCCTCTTCCTTCTTTCTTAAACTCGTCTTCATTCCTCCTTCCCTCTCCTTCCATTCTCATTATCTCCTTTATTTCAGATTCTTGCCTCCTCCTCATCTCCTTTACTCTTCCTCTCTTCATCTTCTTCTTTTTCTTCTTCTTTCTGTTTCTCCCTCCGTTCCTCCATCTTCCCTTCTCTCGCTCTTAATCATTCAGTTCAGTGTTGTCTTCAGGTATTCATCTCCTGTTCTGACTCTAAACGTTCTGCATGCATCCGCCCTTTGTTTTCCTGCTTCATATTATAAGTTTTTTTTCTCTCTCTCTAAGGCATGAGTCGCTATATCATTGTCTATCATTATTCTGTTCCGTCATTGTTTCCTTCGCTTCCCGTTTCGTAATAATCTTCGCTTCAAGTTGTCGTGCTTAAGAATCTGTGTATGTATAGTGGCTTTACAATACTTCCTTTTCTTTGTTTTCTTAGTTCTTGCTCTCTCTCGGTCATTTCAACACTCATATTTAACCAAACAAACCATTCTGCTATCAGTGCGGTTAGTCCAGCAAGCGATTGTGCCGGTATCAAAAAGTGGGCGTGGCAATGACTAACGCCGAAGATATGTATGATACTAAATCCAACGAAATTGTGACTCATGGGAAACGTATAAAATCGCTTTAGATCTTCGTCTGCCAAACTGATATTGTGTTAAGAGGTATATGTGCCAAGGAACGCCATGCAACTGCCAGATATCTTCGTCTGTCAATCTGTTTGTGAGGAACTTATTATGCAGTGAAGCGCTACATTGTAAGGATATGCGGAATACTATTATAACGTCAAAACAGCATAACAGATGACTCATACAGAAGAGAGAATTGTTAAATACCTTCGTCTGCCAATCTGTTACTGTCTTAAGAACTATCTCTACCAAGGAGCGCTATGTTAGGAAGATGCGCATATACTACACCAATGTCAAAACGTTAGTACAACATAACAGGAGACTTATATGTGAAAGATAGAACTTCAATACCTTCGTCTGCCAATCTGTTACTGTCTTAAGAACTATCTCTACCAAGGAGCGCTATGTTAGGAAGATGCGCATATACTACACCAATGTCAAAACGTTAGAACAACATAACAGGTGACTTCTAATTATATGTGAAAGAGAGAACTTCAATACCTTCGTCTGTCAATCTGTTACTGTCTTAAGAACCATCTCTACCAAGGAGCGCTATGTTAGGAAGATGCGCATAAACTACACCAATGTCAAAACGTTAGTACAACATAACAGGTGACTTATATGTGAAAGATACAACTTCAATACTTTCCTCTGCCAATCTGTTACCGTGTTAAAAACTATTCGTGGAGTGGAACGCTTACTTCACACGAAAAATACGCTATAATACAATAATGCTGTAATACTAAATGTCAAAAGCAATACAGCTGGGAAGAAACAGCTATTTAATACCTTCGTCTACCATTCTGTTACTGTGTTAACGAAGTATATGTGCTGTGGAACGCTTACTTCAAAGTCTATGTGGTGTGGTTGTGGTGGCGCAGCGCAGGTGGTGGAGGTGTTGTTCGAAGAGCCGCGGCGGTGTGAGTGGATGTGGTGATGCAGTGATGGTGGTGCGGTGGTGATGATGGTGGTGGTGGTGGTGGTGGAAGGGAAGGGAAGCCGCCAGCCAAGCCAACACCCAGATTCCTCCGCCTCACACCCCTTTTTTTTTCTCTCCCTCCCTCCCTCTCGTTTGTACAAGGACGCAGTATGGTTTCCACATCATGAGGTATAGCTATGCAGGCCACCTTTTATATTTTCATTCCCACGTTCGAATCCCGGTCATGTGCGAGAGAACCTGTCAGCCTTACTTTTTTTGTTATTTTTCTTTAATATCATTTTCTTGTTCTTTTTTTATTTCATCTTCGTCTTCATCATCATCATCTGCTTCTTCTTCTCCTATTCCTTAAAACTGAAGGATATTCTTTATATTTGACCTCTCTTTTTGGACACTCCTTTGATCTCTATTCAGGAGCAGCGAGTAGCGAGCTTTTTTTTTTTTTTTTTTTCTTTACGCCCTTGAACTGTCTCCTTAGCTGTAAAAAAAAAATAAGCTCTTATGTTTAGTTTATATATCTCTCTGCTAATTTATTCATCTTTTATGGTGTCTGGGTGTTGTCTGGAATAAAGTCGCTGCAAACGCCTTTCAATGTTTTCCTCCTATGAGAGAAATATCGCCCCAAGCCTATGTTTCGGAAATCTTCTCCTCCTATCCCCCCCCCCCCCCCACGTATATCCATTGCCACCTGTTATGTCTGTTAATATCCTTTGCTCATTGCCACAGAGCACAGATCTCTAGAAACCAACCTATACAATGAGACACGATGCTCAATTGTTATTTTCAGACAACTTTACGTGACCCATCTACTCTGTCTGATGATGAGGAGGAGGAAGATGATGATGAGGAGGAGTGAGTCTACCAGTGTAGCCTAAAACTTAGTCATCACATAATATACGAGAGATTCTGGGAAAGTTAGACGTGTGTGTGTGTGTGTGTGTGTGTGTGTGTGTCCAGGAAGGCGTACATGTGATATCTCAACTGACATCTGACATCTGACGGCTGTGTACAGTTATAGTACGTGACGTGACGTGTGTGTGTGTGTGTGTGTGTGTGTGTGTGTGTGTGTGTGTGTGTGTAAATGAAATGTCAGAGGTGAAAGGACAAATATCATATACGAATCATTTTATACTTGTGTTGATAATAGATAGATAGACAGACAGATAGACAGACAGATAGATAGATAGACATGTTTAGATATAGTACGTTCTTTTAGTCTTTACTTCTCCTTCTACATCATCATCATCATCATCATCATCATATTTTTATACAACCAACTAGCCTATATTTTTCCTCTACAACAGTTCTGATTTTAGTAGTAGGCCTACGACTATTTCATAACCTTCAACATATGCAATATACTTCAATATACGTGTTCGACAATTGCATGAGGACTGACAGAAAAAAATAACAATAATAACAAAATAATAGTTAACCCGAGGATGTGGTGCATGACGGTGCTGGGCGGGAGAGGGAAGTCATGCAGAAATCCACCTCTCTCTCTCTCTCTCTCTCTCTCTCTCTCTCTCTTGGCCCCAAAAATGTTGCCGTGTGGTTGACAGTCGATGATTCATAACCAGAAATTGTATGAAGCAGCGCCGTACATTCTGACCAACTTTCATTTTTTTTGTTTTTCTCGTTTATTATGTTTCTTTTTATCTGCTTGGTGCAATAAACAACATTAAAAGTGAGAGAAATGATTTAGATTAGCTCTTGTGTTTGAGGGAAATATGGGAACTGTCTTTGAGGTCATAATTTAAAATGTTTGGACTCGATAAACAGACAAACAGATAAATAGATAGATAGACAGAGGCAAATAGATACATGGATGGTAAGACAGATAGATAAATAGATAGATGGTAAATAGATAAGTACATAAACTTGGTCCATTAACATGAGTTCTACCCTTGTGGTATACCTATCGATGCTTGTGACCGTAGGATGGAAAGCACTTTAAATTTAACATAAGAATCTGCATAGCGGCGTAACATATATTCAGTGATGCAAACAGGAAATTCTTTAGTCTTAATTCATTCATTATACATACAAGTGATGACATTATCTTTCTCCTACTCCTCCTCTTCCTTCCTCCTCTTCCTCCTCTTCCTTCCTCCTCTTCCTCCTTCTCCCGTTCCTAATTTCCCTTCCTGATCTGATCCTCTTTGATATCCTACCCATCTCTCTCTCTCTCTCTCTCTCTCTCTCTCCTCTGACGAAGACAGGCAAAGCCTCCAAGAGGATTTGCACAAAATTTCAGCTTGGTCGGATAGATGGGAGATGCCCTTTAACATAGACAAGTGCCAGGTCCTTCAAGTTGGAACGAGGAATAAAAAGTTTGATTACGAAATGCGCGGCGTTAAACTCAAAAGCGTTCAATGCGTCAAGGACTTGGGGGTCAAAATCGCGTCAAACCTCAAATTCTCACAGCAATGCATCGATGCAGCAAATAAAGCGAACAGAATGTTGGGCTTCATTAAAAGAAACTTTTTATTTAAGAATAAAGATGTAATACTCCCGCTCTACAACAGTTTAGTCAGACCCCACTTGAAATATGCGGTACAGTTTTGGTCTCCCCACCATGCAAAGGATATTGCTAAATTAGAAGGTGTTCAGCGTCGGGCAACGAAAATTATCCCTTCCTTGCGTAACAAATCCTACGAAGAAAGGCTTTCTACCCTTAACATGTTCTCTCTTGAGAAACGTCGCCTCCGAGGAAAACTGATCGAATGTTTTAAAATACTTAATGGTTTCACGAATGTAGACAGATCAACATTGTTTATGATCGATGACACTTTGCGCACGAGGAACAATGGCGTAAAACTCAGATGTAGACAAGTAAATTCAGACTGCACCAAATTTTTCTTCACCAACGTTGTAGTGCGAGAATGGAATAAGCTCCCATCATCAGTGGTCCAGTGTAACACGATTGACTCCTTCAAAAACAAGCTCGACCGTCACTTCCTTCAACTTAATATCAACTAGAGTAGAAATGCAACGTTTTGGAGTCTTCTGATTAATGTAAAATCACTTAGGTTTAAGGACAGACCACCAAGTCTGGACCATGGGGTCTGTGTGGTCTGATTTTCTATCTATGTAAATCTCTCTCTCTCTCTCTCTCCTCATCTTCCTCCTCCTCCTCCCCCATCATCATCTTCCTCCTCTTCTTCCTACCACTCCTCCTCCACCCTCTTCTTCTTCTTCCTCTTCTTCCAACCCCTCTTCCTCCTCCTCCACCCACTCTTCCATCATCATTTTCTTCCTCTTCTTCCTACCACTCCTCCTCCACCCGCTCCTCCATCATCATCTTCTTCCTCTTCTTCCTACCACTCCTCCTCCTCCCTCTTCTTCCTCCTCCTCTTCCTCCCCCTCCCCCTCCTCCACCAGTGACGTCAGAGCTATGGAGGCTTCGGGGCCGGGGATCAACTCTTCATAATTTATCGTTTTAAGGAGCCGCGGGCGCCTCTCTGGTCTTCATAGGTAATTAGACATCTTAGAGAGACCTTCACGGTTAATTCACCACCCTGGGAGACTAAATAGGAGGTGTAATTAGGCGGTGAGGGAGAAAATAAGGAATGTGTCTGGTGGGGTCCTGTGAAGCCTACTGATCGATTGCCATTTTCTTTTTTCTTTCTTTTTATTTCTTCACGGGGATGAGTTTTGGGGTCACTGTTAAGGGTTTTGTGCAGGGGAGGGTGAGATGGGCGGGCGGGGTCACCTTAAAAAAAATTCACCCGCTCCACAACGGCCTGGGGGCATCCGAGAGGCCTATAGCCAGCACATATATATTGATAATAATTTCCTCGTCCCTCTTGCAAGCAGGTAACCACACACACTTCTGGCAATTACGAGTCCAACACGTGATCAGGCCGTGGTGAATTACAGGATGGCTGGACACCTCACAAGCAGGGAACCCATATATGCCGAGGCTCGAATTATATGGGTTTTTTGTGTATATGTCAGGTTTGCAGAGTGAATTATGCGTTAACTTAAAATATGTTCCCTAAGAGGACCCGTTTTTACTCTGGCTCGAATTATATGTTTTTTTTCGTGTATATGTTAGGTTTGCAGAGTGAATTACGCGTTAACTTAAAATATGTTCCCTGAGAGGACCCGTTTTTACTCTGGCTCGAATTATATGTTTTTTTCGTGTATATGTTAGGTTTGCAGAGTGAATTACGCGTTAACTTAAAATATGTTCCCTAAGAGGACCCGTTTTTACTCTGGGGGAGATGAATACTTTTTTCTGTGGGATAGTTATTGTTTCCATATAAAATCAGGTAACCCACATATGCCGAGGCTCGAATTATATGTGTTTTTTTTGTGTATATGTTAGGTTTGCAGAGTGAATTATGCGTTAACTTAAAGTATGTTCCCTAAGAGGACCCATTTTTACTTTTTCTGTGGGATAGTTATTGTTTCCATATAAAATCAGGTAACCACATATGCCGAGGCTTGAATTATATGTTTTTTTGTGTGTGTATATGTTAGTTTTGCAGAGGGAATTACGCATTAATTTAAAATATGTTCCCTAAGAGGACCCATTTCTACTATTTCTGTGGGATAGTTATTGTTTCCATATAAAAGCAGGTAACCACATGTGCTGAGGCTCGAATTATATGTTTATTTTTTGTGTATATGTCAGGTTTGCAGAGTGAATCACAGATTAACTTAAAATATGTTCCCTAAGAGGACCCATTTTTACTTTGGGGGGATGGATACTCTTTCTAAGGGATGATTAGGTAATTAAACTAAATATTGTTTCCATATAAAATCAGGTAAACACTTATGCCGAGGCTAGAATTATATGTTTTTTTTTGTGTGTATATGTTAGGTTTGCAGAGTGAATTATGCGTTAACTTAAAATATGTTCCCAAAGGGGTTCCCTTTTCACTCTGGAAGGGGGGGATATTTTTTCTGAGGGGCTTAAGTAACCAGCAAACTAAATATCGTCTCCATAGAAAATCATTTGTTTCTCTCTATCGTAATTTCCTTGTGATTCTTGTCGGTGTGTGGCTGCCTCTGCAAACCTGACATATACAGACTAAAAACATAATTCGACCCTCGGCCTGTGTGCATAAACTTAAAATGTGTTCCCTAAGAGGACCCCTTCTCACTCTGGGAGGGGGGGGATACTTTTTCTGAAGGACTTAGGTAACCAGCAAACTAAATATCGTCTCTGTAGAAAATCATTTGTTTCCTATCGTACGGTAATTCCTTGTGATTCTTATGGGTGTGTGTGGCTGCCTTTGTGGGTGAATATATTCCCTTTTATTGCTGCTTCCTATTTTTCATCCTTCTTCTTCTTCATCAGGTTTATTAGCCCGTCTTTCTACGGGGTCGCTGTTTTTGATGGGCCGCCTCCACGTTCCACTATCGCCTGTCATGTTGGTGTTCAGGCCCATCCCTCTCATGTCTACTGCTATGTATTACTTTCATCTCGTCTTGGGTCTTCCTCTCCTTCTTCCCTGCACTTCTATTTCCAGTATTCCTGTTCCTTCTTATTTTTCATCCATTTGGTAGTTATTTAGCTCATTGAGTGTTTTCTTGTACAAATGAATAATAGCACCCTGTGGCAGTTAAAACCCATGTCTCACTGCAGCTCAAATCAAATATGAGTGTTCTCGGGTGGTTTTGCCCCCCCACCCTAACACTTAGGGTCACAAAATGATGGTTAAATATATATGTAACCTAATGAGTGGTTCACCCCCCTCGACACCTGTGTTTCCACATTTCGATGCCGTTTCCTTTACTGTAAAAAAAAAAATCATTATAAAATTGGGTGTGCCGTGCATCGTCAACTTTCAGAAGATATTGGTAGATGTTTTGGGGGCCATAATGTGAACCTTTATTCCAAAAACTGGTGTGCCATCATACTAGATTCTCCTCACACAAATTACTTAAAGGTATTCTGAAATCTTTTGCTGCATGAGAAACAAAAATGATGGTGATTGGTATTCTCTTGTTTTCAGGGTAAGAGTTAGGTGAAGAGAGTGAGAATGGTGCGCTCCCCTGCCCGGCGCTCTCCCCGTCCCAGGTCTCCCAGGCCACGGTCACCGCGGCCCAGGTCACCGCGGCCTAAGTCTCCCCGCAGGAAGTCCCCACTGCGGCGTCCGGCATCACCCAGAGTAAGAGACTCGAAAGTAATGCTGTTAGTGTGATGCCACTTCAGGAAGATAGGGTGCTGGGCCCAGCTAGTAATTCATTCCCTAACCTGATAACCTGACATATTGTGTTCATTTTAGTAAAGTAAAAGTGAATGATTTCAATGATTAACAAATGAACTGCATATTTATCTTTATTTCCATATGGGTAACATTGATCAACTTATGGTATATTAATTAATGAAAATACCTCCCTTGGTAGGTTAGGACTATATTCTACTACAGGCAAATTATTTATATCATGATACATTTCTTCACCCCAAGCACTGATCCAAGTGTTAGGTATATAGCTGTTGTTGGTAGTGTCCATAATTGTTTTGTTTGTAATAAGCAAGGTGGCTTGTTGGGTGAGTTAAGTGGATGTCAGTTTTAGAATCTTGTTTCCAGCTGGTCCAAGTGGCTGAAAGGACTCGTGGGTCATACTGTAAGCTGCATTAACACCTCTTTCAGCTGGAGCTTATTTTATTCTGCCGTTCGTTGTCATAGTCCTTGCGTCGCGTTCTGTCGGCGGTATTTGATGTACGTACGTGTTTATAAGTGTGCGTCGAGCGTGGTTGTTCCCTGGCCTCGTGCGGTGCTGAAGTAATGGGTAGATGTCATGTGATCCAAGCCTTGTCCCGCGGATGCCTCGGTGCAGACAGTTGTGTGTACTATTTGATATTAGTACAGTAGTGGAAAGTGACTTCTAAGTGGCTGTGATGGAGCAATTGGCCGAACTCAAATGCTGTCGTTTTGAAAGAGACACTTGTCAAGCATGTGTGTGATAACATGGAGTGCTCGTGTCCATGGCTTTCAAATATTGAAAGGATTGTGAAAATAAGCCAATAGAACTGTGCTCTATGATACCTGTTGTGAAGATTGCAGTGAACACTGAAATGCCAAATGACCTATCCGTGACACCACCGCCATGAGTGTGCCCTTGGAACATTTTGCACTGAATTTCATCAAATCAAAGTGCTCATGTTTAATTACAAGTTCAGAGACAATGAAATTGCTTGGACTTGAACAGGGCTGGCTTGATACCGTGAACTGTTGAACCAGTACTCCAGAACTTCATTAATAGTGATTGTACAAGAGATGGGAAATCCAAATGTTGTGAGTGAGGTTACATTACAGAACACCATAATAAATGGATTTTTGAGTGCCAGTGACGACTATGTGAAGGCAAAAATATAGTTGGAAATATAGTTCTCTGGGCAAGTTTTATTTATGGGTGGAGAGCAATGATAGATAATGCAGAACTCTCATTCTTCAGTAATTATGAGCAAACTCTTTCTGTTCTTGATGACAACAACTATTGTAAAGTAACTTGAAACAATGCATTCTTTGGAAACTTTATTGAAATATTTCTGTGCCTTGCAATGTTGGTGTGCCTCAGGGTGCATTTATTTATTTGTTGAGGTCTGAAGTCATGAACCCGTGCATTTCATTGGACTAAAATCATGGAAGAAATTAGATATAGTCCTTACCATGCACAACACTATGTATTTGTTCCTTAATACATATATAAAAGATATGCTCTTAATCCTTGCATTGCTCTAAAAAACAGTATTTACAAAGCATTGAAGTTCCTGTAGATTATCAAAATTTTGTTAAATATTCAATCAAATCAAAATGAAACTAGCGTCAAATTCAAGCAGTCGCAGCTACAGCATCCCTTGTGCTGTCGCCCCAATGCTCCACCCATGAATCTCAAGACTTGCCCATTCAATTGATTCAGGCAACATCAGAATCGTCGAGGGAACGTACCGAAGCCATTTTCACTGAAAGCAACCCAGATGGATGGAACGGAAAAGCAGAGCTGTGTGGAGGTGCCAGTGAGGCATTGCTCCACCCCTGCCGCAGGATGGCAGGGGAGCCTCTGCCCCCCAGATGTGTTGCTGAGGCTCTGCAACCTTAACATAGCACACACAGCTTCTAAACTTGATGGCCACTCTTGGAGGCTTGACAGAGTGGGGCTGTCTGCTTGTTGTGCCCCACTGGACTGGCTGTGTAGCCTTGCACATTGCTGAGTACAGTAACATGGCATTAGATACTTTGTGCTCTTTGTACTCAGTCAAGTGGTTTGGTAAGTATGGAGGTAACAGATGAACTATTTCTGCTCTCAGTTATCTTGTCATTTGAGGATAGTATAGTGAGGACTAGGACTCATCTTATGTTCCTCTGGAATACTTATGCTTCACATTGTCATTACGTTCCCTGATGCTTGCTAGTGGTATTCGTTAAGTCTTTTCCGATATCAGTGTTTACTAAATGGAAGATGTTGGATCTATGGGAAATTCACTTGTAAATATCAAGAGCCAAAAATTAGATTTAAGTTTACTTGAAAAAGAAATTCACTACCTAATCTTGGAAGAAGTTAACGTTACACAATAAGAAAACCAAACTTGTCGATCAGTTTTTAGAGCTCTTAAGACACCATACCATAGACAGAGACTCACACATCTGATCATTAACAGGAGTCGTTGTTCCTACAGAGACGGAGCTTGGAGCGATCTTCTCGGCGGGGCCCCAGGAGCCCCCCACCCAAGTCTGCAGCGGCCAGTAGTGGCAATGGTGTGGCCAGCAGTGGGGGAGGGGGAGGGGGCAGTGGACGCAGGCGGAAAGGGAGGCGGAGATGGAGAGCAGGAAGAGGAGGAGGAGGAGGAGGAGGAGGAGGAGGAGGTGGTGGTGGTGGTGGTGGTGGTGGTGGAGGGGGAGGTGGTGGAAGTGGAGGAGGAGGAGGAGGGGGAAGTGGGCCACCCATGTCTGGGGGTAACAAGCAGCCCATTGCCTCCATGAGGATGAGGATGGATGACTACCGGCCACCACGTGCTGAGCGGCTGCTGCGGGACCCAAAAGAAGGTACAGTATGGTGGGATCTATCTTTTATTTTAGATGTGTTTTTATTTCTTTAGTGCAAGGCTTATATCAGGAGAGTACAGTCACCCCTCAAATAGTATGGTTTCCAATAGTTCGGTTTCAGTTTTATACGGATTGTCATAGAAGATCTTTTAGGATTTTTAACTTTCCTGCTCGTCGGGAAATTTAAAAATCCTAAAAAATCTTAGAAAATCCACATAAAACCAAAACCGAACTATTGGAAACCGTACTATTTGAAGGACGACTGTATATCTATTCCCTTTGACAGAGACAGAGTTGCTCAGGAGGCCAAGCTTCTCTCTTCCCTAATGGTTGGCTCAGCAGTTAATGAACCCTTAGATGGCAGCAGTGTTTGATAATTTAACCTGGTACCTATGGGGATCACACTTCTTAAAGGCCCCTCTAAGCGAAAATAACGAGAAAAAATCATCACTCACGCAAACCATTTCATAATATATATCAACACATTTCTTATCAGTTCATGCATCATCTATTTTTGGGGGGTTTATATCATGGCAAAAATTTGGCCTGTTGCTGGTACTGGGTTAAGGAACATTATTTTGTAGGTATCTAGCTGTATTAATTCACTATACACATTTTTGAGGCATCTAGCAGCACTAATTGACCATACACTTCCAAACAATGGCCTTTACACAGTGGAGCGAGGGCCCATAGAGCAGGTGGTGGTCCGGGCGCAAGCCTCCACCCGCACCAAGGACACATTCTGGACCAAGAAGTTGCTGGACGCTGAAGCTACTCAACCAAACAGGTGAAGACTGCTTACTGTCATCTATAGGGTTGAGAGGCACAGGAGCAGGGGTAGTGTGCCTTTGTAAAGAAAAACACATTAAGAAAAAAACTCAAGCAGCCTGATGTGTAACAAATAAGTCTGGTAAAGTAAGATCTCATTGGATAGCCTATAAGAATTTTACAATGTAGTAAGTAACAAATGTGTGGTCTTCTCTTTGCTACAGGTGGGCACATTCTGGATTCAAGGAGCTTTACAGAGATGAACTAGGCTATAGTGACATGGGGGAAGGTAGTGGAGATGAGAAAGAGACAGAAAACCGGGAATCCTCCAGGCCAAGGGACCCTCGGGAGCCACCTGGTTTGGCTCCCCGCAAGGTGACCCCTCCGGCCCACCCCAGATCCCCCCAGGACCCGCGGCGGAGGTAGGCTCTGTGCAGCCTCTTGTAAGATGGTACACAAGTGGGATGGCTCTATCATGCTACCTACCTCTTTAGATGGCAGTCACTATGTAGTATATGCTTGTCCCTTAGAGAGTGGGCGATGGGGTTACCACAACACAGACTGGGAAGGGTAGCATTGAAACACTCCCTTGAGTTTCATGTGTCAGTGAGGAGAGATTGTTCATGTACTAAAGAGTATATTAATGGTTAAAGATTTTATAGATTCAAAGGTAAAATTCACATTCATTGAAAATGAATGTTCTGTATTTAAAAGTTAGATATATAAACTACAGAACGTGTAACATTTTAGTTACAAGTGAAAATGAAGTTAAGGTGTACTGAATTATATTTGGCCCTCTAGCAGAGTGATTGCATTATGCCAACTGCAGGCCGTGCTGGTGTAACATGTGCTGCTGAAGCTCCATTTCCCCATAGAGTCCAAGGCTGCTACCAGATTGCCTGGCACCTTTCTTTATAGTAATTTTCTTTGAAAATGCTATTTTCAAAAGGTCTTTAATGAGCACTCATAGAGTGCTAAATTAGTGTCACGTTTTTCCTCCATTTCCCTGAAAGCATTTTCCATGGTTAGGGTACTCAGTAAAGTTTCTCCCATTTCTTGCTCTGAAAACTTATTATTGATTAACATTTCAAAGACATAATTTTAGTGTCTCCTTGCTTTAGATCATTGGAATCATTGTGAAGATGTCTTGGGGCTTTGAAGCAGACCTTACAGACATTGATAGGGCAGGCTAGTGAGCCATGGTTGACAGGCCCCTCCACGCTGGTCAGCGGTGTTAGCTGTGATTGTTACAGACTGGAGCGGGGTCCTCCAGACACTTTTACTGGGTTCAAGTTGAGACAGTCCCAAGTGTAAGCTACTTGTAGTCCTCAAGCACCAAGCTGTGACGTCACAGGTGTCAGGAGGCGTTCACTTTGAGATACAATGCGTTGTTGACTTCACGGGGCAATCCTTTGCCCTTTGACTGTAATTGTTTCCTTGATTCCCATTTTTTATTATCATTATTATTATGATTTTTATTAATATTAATGTTTCAAAGAAGATTACGTGGGTGATATGTCCAGTATTTATGCCAAACACAACTAATTGGGGTATTTGGTAAATGTGCCACAATTACCTCGGTCATGTGGCACTGAGGCAAAGCATGAGTCAACAAGGTGTCACAAGGATGAGGCAGGTGTAAGGAGTCACTTGCCTAGGTGGAGTTTATTCCAGGATTATATGATGTCAATTTTTGTTTTTTTTTTTTTTTTTTTTTTTTTTTGGGTGGGGGTGGGGGAGGATGGTAGGAGGGTAAGTTCTTAAGACGTAGATCATCATTGTTCTTATTAAACAATTTTTGTGTTCTTATTTTAATTGTTTTTGTTTTCTCACAGGGTGCAAGTTGTAATTTCACTCTTCCACAATTATTTGTCCTTCAAGCTAACTGTTTCCTTGTCCAATAAATCTAGATCCCAAGCTGTGTGTTTGGTACAAGAAATTAGGTCATTAATTATGGCACCTGTTTGCTTGATGTATCTGCAGGTCAAGGAGCAGGTCCCCTCGCTCCCCAAGAAGGTCTCCATGATCTCCTCGGCGCCTCCTCTCAGGTCAAATGCCAGAGTGTCCCCACGGTCCCGAGGCGGTCTCCAAGACGCTCTCCAAAGCAAGCTCTCAGAAGAAAGAACTCACGGTCTCCCCGCTCTCACGTGCACAAGAGGAAATATTCGTCCAGTTACTCCCGGTCATCATCCAGCACCAGTGGCTCCTCATACTCCAGAAGCTACTCCTCATATTCACGCTCATCCTCCGGCTCCTCCTCCTCCTCGTACACCAGCTCCTCCTCCAGTACCTCGGGATCCAGGCGAAGGCGATCCTACTCCCCAGCCCCCAGGAGACCCAGATCCTTCTCAGGGTCCCCAAGGAGGAGGAGAATGAGCAGGAGGCAGCCACCACCCCCTAATCCATCATCACAAGTAAGAATGAAACAAGTAACTCACCAGGAAACCACCAAGAAACTGGTCACCAAAACAGTCAGTAATGTTGTCATCAAATCACGAAATTCCAGCAACAAAGTCCCCAAAATGAAAAACAAGATGAAGATTAAAGATGGAGAAGGTGTGGTGCGCAGGAAAGCCAGGACTCCTGTCCCCACCACGGTGAGTAATTATTACGATGAGAACAATGTTGTCGTGGTAGATGAGTCCACCGAGTACAGGGGCCCAGGCACTCCTCCGCGGGGCCCAGAAGGACGCCACCTACTCGACCCCCATCACTATAAGGTTGTGCCGCCTGACCACCCAGACTACCACCGGCCTCCCCCGCCCCCAAGGGAATCACCAAGATCGGAAGGTGAAGACACTGACTCTGAATCATCTTCGGAGGATGACGATGGCCCACGCCGAATGACCTTGTCGGAGCGGTTTGGGAAGCTGGCACAACTCAGCTCCCAGCGGCAGGAGTACGAAGGAGTGAGGATGAAGATAGTGCGGGAAGGAGGTCAGGACAAAAAGGTTTATCTTGAAACGGGTAGACTTCAATCAAGGTCTCCTTCCCCGAGTGGCAGGAGCCGGGCCACCCACCCGGCCCATGAGAGGTGGCTTCAGGAGCACCAGGCAGAATACCGGGAGTACCAGGAGCGCTACGGAGAAATAAGGCAGTGGGACCCCATCGTGACCTGCCCTGAACTGCCACAGAACTGGGATGACGTACATGTGAGGTACCGGTATTACAAGGAGTCCGGTTACTTTGGGGACAGATCCATCACACTGGATGACTACCTCAAGTGGGAGCAGTGGTGGTACCGCTACCGGGACTGGCTGGAGAAGTATGGAGGCACCCAAGAAATCGAGGAGAGAGATTGGCAGTACCGCGCTTCCAGTTATGAATATGAGACCCGCGGTGCCTCCTCGGGGCAGGGCCGGTGGGCACGGAGGGAGCCGTCGCGTGAAGCTGACGACAGGAAAAGAAGAAGATATTAGCTATTGACACTTTACCTGTAATATAATTCATATTTTGTTTTCGTAGTCTTTTAATTTAAAGTAAATACGATAATTATTAACTCTAAAATATTTATGTGCGTACATGTAATGAGCAGCAACAAAGGTTAGAGGGAGGGAGTGCATTAAGCTTGAGCTATCTACATCATACATCAATTATTTATTAAATATGAACTTTGCTGGGAGCCTGGTGAAAGAGATTGTGTACTATTTGGTAATTTAATTTCTCAGACTTACTTTCTTTGACTCAAGATATCTGACACAGACTTTTTTTGTGTTTCATAATAGCAGAAGTATGCAATTTGTTTTCATATGTCTCATAATACTGTTTTTGCAATAAAAAATGTTAAAGATCCTAAAAAAGATTGTATGTGTCTCATATTTTGTTGTAGGTGTTGACTATATTCTATTTCTCAATGCTTATGTCACTAATACTTCTGCATTGGTGTTTCAGGTAGAATGCTTGTACCCGAAATGTTTACAGCTTGTCATTTTGGATGGTAGAGCGTGTTTATTATATGACAAATGTATATGGTGAATGCATAAGTTTAAAATATTTTATGAATTTTCCAACACCTTTAAATTATATATATGTCGATATTTTATTGACTTGTGGTAAATTTGCCAGTAATTTTAGTGAATAGTTTGCATCAGTTTCAGTAACGTTCCCAGGTATTTTTATCATCACTAATCTCTAGTGTTAAGAGCTGGGTCTGGTGAGCCAGGAAGGAGACACCTGTGACAGCCTTGGGCCTGCCAGGGATGGGAGGGGCCTGGCTGAGTCCATGGCTTTGTGGCTGGTAACAGTTGGCATCAGATGTGTGGCAGATTATTTAATATAGCTATTTATATTATGTAAAGAGTCACCTTGTCATATGAGACAAGAAAAGTTTTTTATACTTGACGTGTTTTCATTTCCTCCACCTTTTAAGGACTATATCAGGCATAACAAAATTTTATTGGGCAGAGAAAGTAGTTTTATTAGTATTGTAACATATACATACATGCATAGCACAATAAGCTGAATGGTATGGTAGGACATGACCATGCCTTTTATTTTCTCTGAAAAGAAGTTGGGGATATAGCCTATAATATATGCTTCAGCTGTGCATGACCTCAGTGCTCATCTCTGTCACTTTGGCTCTTGGGCCTGTTGTGGGGCAGGAGTAGCAAAAAAAGAAAGGAATTTATCTATCAAACTATCATGTGAAGTACCACTTGAATCTTTTTTGTGTGCTGGTCACATCCCGAGGCCTGAATATAAGTACTTATTTAATTATCTTTTTTTTTCTGTTTACTGCAGCTCTAAGCCCTAAATAATATCCCTTGAACCTTGCTGTGTCTAGTACATTACTATATAAATAAATGCTCACCAAAGATGCAACAGTTCTTAAAATAACATGGATTATAACAACATATATATAGGCTAACTGATACTATAAAAAAAATTTATACAGTAGTGACTATATGAAAAGGAGGAAAGTAAATTCAAGATAAACTTTCGTTAGATTAATTTACCATATGGATTTCTTTCCGCTACTTTTTTAATGAACACTGAATTATCACCTTAGATCGAATATACTCCCTCGATCACCCGCAACAACTATCACTTGTGCTCATATTCTCCCTTCTCCTTTGTTGTTTTACTTGCAACAATAAACTATCAATCATATATACTACACCTCGCCAGGCCTCCAAAACAAGCTACGGGTACAAGCTCCAAGGTCAAAGATTCACACGTGTACAGAAGCAAGCTACAAAAAAAGGCTGATAAGATTATGCTGTTTAAGGAAGTTTGAACCACGTTACTCGAGGTTATTGAGTCAGCTAGGCTATTTCCATTCCTAAAAAGAGATGAGGCAAGCAAGAGATGGTATATATATATACAACAAAGGAATGAGAGGAGATAAGAGTCAATTAAGGATATGAGAGATCGAGGCCGGGATGCTGACAGACACACAGACACGTACCATTCACCGCCCTCCCTCTCTTCTCCTTTTACCCCTGCAAACTTGTAAATATGGAGTCATGTAATTAAGTGAGTATAATTAACTACAATAAAAGGGAAGAATTAAGGGGTACGTGGGATGCTGGCGGGCACATATACCATTCACATCCTTTCCTCTCTTCTCCCTTCCATCCCTGCAGACTGGTCAATGTGGAGGCATGCAAGGGAGGATAAACACAACATATAAAAGGAATTGGGCGAGTCAAGCAAGTGGCAGGGGAGAGGGTGTGGGCGGAGGAAAAGGGAGGGATGCAATGGATCGAGATGCTGCCAGACATGCCACTCCCTCCATCTCCCTCCCTCTTCTCTCCCTTCCTCTCCCTCTCTCAGTCAGTGTCTTTCCTCCCCCGGTCAGAGGTGGATTACGCAGCCACTTACGCCATCACCATTGGAATTTAGTGTGGCTTTCCAAGAAGCAAGTCAAGATAAACATCGATTTGCTGATATGGTGGACTTTCGTGCAGTGAGTTCCCATTATTTGTAGTTGTTAAGTTTTCTTTCGAAGTGTGCAAAGCGAGCAAGCAAAATTTGTGTAGCCTACTGCAATTGTCCTTGGAAATGTTACTCTATATACATAGCTATAGTGTCATGTTGTCTAATGTCCTTGAACTATATAAAATGTTTAATTAATATAGGTTTGTGTCAGTGCAAGGTAGCTATATATATATGTAGAGTATACGGACGATCATAAATGAGGGGTGACTTAATTCATATCACCTGCATTTGCCCCTATAGATTGTAGTTCATATATGTCTAGTCTTATTATGTCTGCTCCCTTGACCCCTACCATTGTATCTTTTTTTGTTTCCTGGTGCTACTTCCACATGTATCCTTATAGTTGTATAATCACACTCGATCTGTACTGCCTGGGGGTTGGGATGGCATGCTCCTCCCTTCTCCTTTGTTGTTTACTTGCAACAATACAACTAATTAAGGATACATGTGGAAGTAGCACCAGGAAACAAAAAAGATACAATGGTAGTATACAAGTAACACTTCCAGCTTAAATTTCTCCCGCTCAGTTCAAACACTTGCTATATACTTCGTTATATATTTCCCTCCCTTATGAAATCCATCACATACAATTAACTCGGCTTAATGTGCATGCATGATTGTATATGGAATTTGCATGCAGCTGTGAGTCATGTCATGTGTTTATATAGCTCATGAAGAACATGAATGAAAAGACCTAGCTTTCAGACCATGGCAATCATATATGACGTCCATCCTTTGCCTAAACTAAATAAAGACAGAGTACCAATTTATGTCGCAATATTTCTTATAAACTCAATAAATTAAGCTTGTCCACTGAATTCATGACACAAGCAAAAGGGAATTATATAAGCAAGATATGGATGGACTGATACGCCCCACTTTTCTGTTCCAGTGATAATTATATGTGTGATATGACAGTGCTTATCAAAACGACGGAAGCATGAAAACAATACCACACCTAAAGTCCTGATAGAGGACTAATTGAGCAACCTGCACGTATACCCAGACCGTGCTTCGTGTTGTGGGCCTTGTGGCAGGTAGTGTGGAGCCATGGTTGCGGTGGAGGTAGTGGTGACCTTCTTGGTGGTGGTGCTTGCCTATGCTGCTTACTGGATCCAACACCGCCGTTACCAGCATGGCCTCTTCGCTCGCATGGGCATCCCGTATGTCCAGCCTCACCTCATCTACGGCAGCATGCACGTTCTGAGGAAGCCCGGTACCCTCACCACGGACACGATGGGCGAGTGGATGAAGAAACATGGAAAGATCTTCGGGTACTACGTCGGCTGGAAGCCTACGCTGGTCGTTGTCGATTTAGACCTCATCAAAAATATCCTCATCAGGGACTTCCACAACTTCAGCAACCGTCCTAAGCTGGTGATCAACGCCCAACCCGTCATGAACACGTTGGTGGGCCTGCGTGACCAGCGCTGGAAGGACGTGCGCTCAGTGCTGGGCCCGACCTTCTCCATGATAAAGATGAAGCAAATGGCCGGGATCATGAACGAGAAGATCAACCTCCTCTTGAAGATTATCGAGGAAAAGAGCAGCGCCGGTGAGGCCGTGGATGTATACTCCACCTTCCAGGGCCTGACACTGGACGTGATCAGCGAGTGCGCTCTAGCGATGAAGACCAACTGCCAGCGCGAACAAAATAAAGACGAGCTATTCAAAGCAGTCCGTGAATTCCTAGTTAACGCCGTCAACCCTGCCGTCTTGTTGGCCCTGTACGTGCCTTTGTTTGCCTCGTTCATGAGCTTCGTCAGTAATCGGCTGGCGCTGTCCGGCCGCATGACCTGCATGATCGTGGAGCACCTCAAGGGCGTGATCGCCATCCGCCGGCGCGCCGCCAGCAGCGGCTCGGTGGACGTGCTGCAGCTGATGCTCGACGCCGCTGAGTCACGCCACAGCGAAGCCCCGAGTGACGAAACCACCAAGGAACGGAATAGACACAAACTGCTCTCAGACGAAGAGATCATCGCTAACGCCTGGGTTTTCATGTTGGGAGGGTTCGAGACCACAGCCAGCTCCCTCACCTACACCGCCTACCTACTAGCCACACACCCGCAGGAGCAGGAGCGGCTCTACAAGGAGGTGTGCAGCGTGGTCAAGGTGAGTCGAGAAAACTGAAACCCAATGCAGAGAGAGAGAGAGAGAGAGAGAGAGAGAGAATATTAATCACTATAAATTAACACACCTTCTCTAGGACATTTAATTGCTATCAGTGTTTGTACCAAGGAGACTATGTACTCCTCGGTGTACCCATGCACACGCTGGAGTCTGGCCAGCGACCCCAGCGTGGTGTCATCGTACCGTGAGTGTTATCAGCGGCGGTGCCAGGGTCAGCCGCTGTATAGTCATGGCACTTTGGCCACGGGGCCTCACCCATACGCCTCGCACTGATTCATCGACATCTCCCTTTGTTGTAGGAAATCAATGTTAGTTTGATAGTCAAATATACGTATATATCACCATCGGCATACGTGTGTGTGTGTGTGTGTCATTACTAACACATACTGTTTTGTGTGCCAGGACAGAGACGGAGCAGCGCTGACTTACGAGGACGTGCAGCAGATGAAGTACCTGGACCAGGTGTTCAGTGAGTCGCTGCGGCTGTACCCGCCCGTTGTGACCTTCATCAGTCGGGAGAGTGCCCGCGACTTCCAGGCCAGTCACTGTTCGCGCTTGTTCACTTACCCACACACAGGATAGAGATACTACTTTAACTTAATGCTCCTGACACTACTATGGAAGCTCGCAGATTCGTAGCTTAATATATAGGCGTGCCATGATACCAAGGAGTGCTTGCCTTTTATAAAGGATGAAGATATTTCTTAGAAATAACAAAGAAATAGGTAATCAATTTCTTGTTTTTGTTCAGGTCCCCTCTAAAAGCACAGGCACCAAGTATTAAACATGAAACTAACTTATGCATACTACGTAACAAAATACCAATTAATGCTATTAATATGAGTTGTCATCAATATCATTATTATTGCCCATTCATATCTCATAGGATGTGAGATGAGCATCACTCTTTCTGCAAAGTTGTCCCCTATATATAGGGGACAGTTCTAATCACATAAATAAGTAGGATATAGACAGTTCTAATCACATAAATAAGTAGATCTTCATAAATTGGATCGACCTCTGTCAGACCATATCATTCAAATGCTTCAGATTGACATCTCTCCATAATCTTGTTTGATCTTATCTTTATTATTTTTTTCTTGCAGCTTGGAGACCTCTTAGTGCCCAAAGACCTTTCTGTAATGGTTCCCATCTGGCAGATACACCGTGACCCTGAGCTCTGGCCTGACCCTCTCACCTTTGACCCAGAGAGGTGAGAACCCAAATAAATGGGGAAGAGAATGGAAAAGCAAATCAGGCTTCACAGGCTCTAGGCCACAAACGATAGATATCCTCATATATAGGGAGGTGTCATAGTTGAATTTAGAGAGTGGTACCTGTCAATAGAATGACAGGGGAGGCCTGAGCTTGAAACACCTACTCAGTGTGTCACCCACTACTGAAAATAAAGTCTGTCACAGGATAGACTCATTTTTCACTAGTTTGGTGAAAGCCTTGAGTCCTTGATCAACATGGTCTTAGTCCAAATCATCAAATTCTTTTTCTAACAATAGGCAGAGACTCAAAATAGGAAAGACCTTCCTTCAGGAGTAAAGAGCAATCTTTGGTGGTGGGCCAAACAGATTATCATATCATTCAAGTAGGTACTTGCACCTCCTTGCTAGGGCTATCAGACAGCAGCTTCTTCCTTGGGGTTTGACCAGCATAAGCAGATTACCGTACTTTCTACATGTTTTTGTTGACTGTGATTGAATGTTACTATGGTAGTCTTGTTTCAGGCTCCTTAGTCTTGTGGGATTTATGGAATATGTTATCTAATCCAGTCTTTAGTAAAATGGACCATGTAATTTAATCCATTCTCTAGGAAAATGAATTATGTAATTTTATCCAATCTTGAGTAAAGAGGACTATGTAATATAATCCATTCTCTAGGAAAATAAATTATGTAATTTAATCCAGTCTTTAGTAAAAAGAATTTTGTAATTTAATCCAATCTTTAGTAAAAGGAACTATATAATATAATCCAGTGTTTAGGAAGGAGATATATTAAAAGTGTTTTTTTTTGCCAGGTTCTCTGCAGACAACAAAGCCTCCTCAACAAGACACCCAATGGCCTATATCCCCTTTGGTGCTGGCCCCAGGAATTGTCCCGGCATGAGGTTTGCCCAGTTGGAAGCCAAGCTCACTATAGCCAGGATGATAAAGAAATTCAGGTATTCAATGTGTACTTTTATGGTGGATGTCACTCAGTTCTTTCAGAGCTTCAAGGGGGATTTTTACTCTGAAGGGAATTCCAGTTTTTCTGTACCTAAGAGTGGTGAATGCAGTCTCCTTTAATCCATGCTCCTTGCCCACCCAGCAGTGAACAGGTTTTGAGGGTTAGTTGGGGATTGTGTCTCATACCCGGAGATCCATTACTTCTGAGTTCTGATCTCAATTGGGGAGGGTACCTACTGGCTGGCAATCACAAGTCTATTGTGTGATCAGACCATGGTGAATGAAACACACGCAGACACACAAACACACAAGGCATCTATAAGAGTGATGGTAGGAATGAGGGTCGCTAAGCTAAAGAGACAATGACAAAAATTTCAGTAGATGTCAGAAATGTTTGCTGAGTCAGTAGTGTATGTTATGGTGTGAGACTTGAGAGGATCCCCATCAGTGTGTGAAAGGAACAAAGGTGTGTGCAGTAGTGTGAGATGTGAAGGATGACAGCAATATATCACTACTAAAATATTTACCTCCTGTAGTTTTTCACACCACACATAGTAACCATTTCCCACCCCATAGTTATGTAGCCATTTCATCATTCATTATTTGTAATTACATCTCTCACCCATTTCCTTTATTTGTGTTTCCTTCAGGTTGGAGGTTTGTGAGGACACCCCCGTGCCTCTTACCTTAACCATCCCAACTGTGACCATCAACCCAACCAAGGAAGTGTTTATCAAGGCTGTGGTTAGAGGTGCCGCAGAGGAGTAAGTGGTGGACAAAGAGAAGCTCAATCATTCATTCCTTTACCCAAAGATTAATGCTTCATGGTTGACTGAAGGCAGGTAGTAGTCTGTTGAAGTTTTCCTATTATCTTTCTTATTTCTGACTCTAGTATATATTGCCTTTTATCTGTATCAGTAGTAATTGTTAGTTCATATATAGCATGTATATCATATATCTTAACAACATCATTCACTCGGAATATTGGACATCAAAAAGGCCTTATATTTCTGTTAGATTTTGAAGATGCTCAATTTCCATCAGTATTTTAACATGATTATCAAAGGGCAAGGGTTATGTTTATCATAGTCTATAGAGGAAATAAGACAGAAGGGAGGGTGGAAATCACCAGGGAATAAGTTTATTGACTAAACTACCTGGTAATTGTTTGCTAGAATTTCAACAGGAAGGGCGAAGAAAGTTACACAGGATAAAATTGAAGACTGAGGTGGAAAGAAGAAGATGTTTGGACCAAATGTTCAATCTAAGGTGATGGATGGGAAAATGCCAGTACAAGGGAGGAAGGTGTGCTGCACTCATGGATCCAGAAACAAGCATTTGGCAGTACGATTAGGAGACAATGGGGGAGGTGTTGCCAAGGCTTGTGGGAGGGTGAATGGTGAAAGGCATGAAGTCTACTTCTTTCCTTTGTGGTCCTGTTTCTACACAACAGAAATGACGATGGTTATTGCCATAAAATTTTAACTTGTTATGGAAAAAATGAGTTATTAGCTTCTGAAAATATACTTAAGGAAAGACTAGGCAGTCATTGTAAACTGTTAAATATGTTGTGTTAACTAGTATATTGATTATTCTATACGTATTTTTAACTTATAGTTTTATCTTGACAATTATACAAAAACTTAAAAACACATTCATTATTCATTGTCCTATGATGTCATTTGTCAGTTAGCCCATGGAAAGTACTTTGACAAGACAGCAAAATTTTATTACAGAATCATTTATTATACATACCATAATATCATGTGATTATATATTTTCTTGAATATCTACAAAAGAAACAGTTGCCGAATCTCATTATTGCAACATGACCTTCACGCTGCATTACTTTACAGCATTCTTGTTACTCATCACCCAGATCATCTTTGAAAAAGGTAAAACTAGTACAGAGGCAGAGTGCTGGCAGCAGCTTGGTGTGTGCAAGATTAATTTGGTTGTTTAACAAATAGCTAGGCTACCCGTCTAGTACTCATCATTCAATGACTCTTTCATAACTGCTATAGTTTATTCCTATAATCCAAAAATTTTAATGAATGACTACCTAGTTGCATTCATTAATATGCATATTGAAGTTAAGAAACAAAGTAGAAATTTACTGAACATGAAACAATTTAAATACAGCTGTCATGTCAGCTTATAAAAGACACCGTGCAGAGTTCACTCTGCAAAAATTGCACATGTAGCTAATAGACTTATGTGCAGGGATCAGCTAGGTAATTCTCATATCAATATGAGTGCCTTTCATTGGATTCATATCAACTGTACCTAGTGTCTCAAGTATTGCCACACAAATAATGAATTTGTAGGGACCTGAAAATAGGTATTGCTTCCACAGAACTATCAGCCAAGGCCATCACCTACTTGGGTCCCTGCTCCAGGAGACCAAAGCTCCAGTATGTCTGGAGCTACAGCCTGAGCTGCTTCACTTGCCAGTAACATGGCACCGAAGGGAAGGCACTCCTAAATTGCATGTGGGGAAACAGGAAAAGAGCAGTGTCTGGGCTCAGCTCTCAACAGCACACTGCCAGAAGGGTTAAGGGTCACTGTGGGGATACTGAAGTCCAGCGGTTGTGGAGTGTCCTCATATGCCACCAGCCTGCACATGTGGAAAGAGGGAGATGACCATCAGATTAGTTTGGCTACTTGAAAACCTACCCAGCTACTAAACAATGCTGGATGGATTGAATGGGTTAGATGAATCAGTGCATTTTAGGATTGTAAAAGTGTCAGTTTCATTACACTCATTGCTTCAAGTAATGAGCATCCAGCTGTGGGTCTGCTGATTGTTAGCATTATTTTGTGTGTGTGAACACTGAGCTCTGGTTACAACCTTACTTTATCACCACATGCAACACTGAAACAAGAACATGCTACATGCAAGTGAGCAGTGTACTGCCGTATATATGTGATCGTGGTGAAAATTTGCATTTCTGAATGCCTCCTGTGACACTGTGATGTTTTAATGCATACACCTTCTTTGGGATATATTTCCAACCAAGACCAGTCGCAGTCTTATTAGTGACCAGTGAACAGAAAATGTGAAGATTATGTATTTGTCAAGAATAGGCATTGAAAAATACCACCAATCATGGAGGTAAGGTTTAAAATTACATCCTTACTTGAATCTTCTGATGACTCTCGCCACACCCATCTTGGCCTCAAGCTGACCAAACCTGATTCCCGGGCAGTTCCTGGGCCCGGCACCGAAAGGAATATATGCCATCGAGTGGCGGGTGGATGCAGCTCGAGCCTCGGGGGAACATCTGCATACATAGTTATTTGATAAAACAAGAGTTGAAGGAGATAATTCTAAGCCTGTTTACTTATGCATTGAGATTTTCAATGCTAATATATAAATTCTTTTAGAAGAATAGCAAACACATCTACACTCCTGTCTTAACTTATCAAATTGATCTTAAAAGTAGGTTCCAAGTTGAATAGCTTGATTAACAATTTGTGTAAGAGCATATATGCTATATTTATGCATGCATCATCATTCGTGATACAGCTCCAAAATTGAAGGATTCCAAGAAGAAAAAAAGGAAATTCTGTTACGGAAAGAATTATGTTGGAGTGTGATCTTGTTGAGGGGCGAGGGACGCAGCTCCTGTAGGTGCGATACTCACCTCTCTGGATCGAAGGCCTCTGCGTCTGGCCACTGGTCGGGATCGCGATGGATGTACCAAAGCGGGATCTGAATGCTCATGCCCTTGGGGATGAACAAGTCGCCCAGCTGATGGAAGCACCACAACATTGAGGCCACGACTGTAGCATTAACTTGTCAGCTGAGTATAACCTTAATATACGTTGAGGTGTACCATTTCAAGAAGATTTGTTCTATTGATTGTGGTATAAGGCAATTAACTTTGAGGGGAGTAATTCGTTCATCATTTTTTACGGATTTACAGCTACGCCATAAACCATTCAATCAATTAAATGTAAAGTGACACTTTCAGAATGTTAGGAAAAGGGTGCTTCTTACATCGTCAGTCTGTATGAAATTTACCTTTATGTCCTGCGCGGCCTCTCTGCTGACGAAGTTGACTGCCGGCGGGAAGAGCCTAAGAGTTTCGCAGAATACCTGATCCAGGTACTTGAGGCTGTGTACCTGCTCGTAGGTCAGCTCCTCAGGACTGTCCTGTGACACACACCACACTATGAATTCATGAACACACCATCATAACCCACACCTCCTCCTATGTACTGCACAGGAATATTTATCACACACACACACACACACACACCTTTGTGCTATCTAAAACTCTTAAGGTAAAGATGCGCTTACCTGCAATACGTCACACAGCTCCTGATAGAGCCTCTCCTGCACCTCGGGGTGGGTGGCCAGCAGGTAGCTTGTGTAGGTCATCGTGTTAGACGTGGTTTCGAACCCGCCGAGCAAGAAGACCCACGCGTTTGCAATAATTTCATCGTCTGTCAATTTTTTCGTTTCTTTTTTGTAGTTGGGTTTATTATTATTATCCGACTCTAAGCACTGTCCGTTGGCTTGTGTACAGTTTTCCGACTTGTTCTCCGCTTCTTCCAGCATCAGCTGCAGAATGTCCAGGTGTTTGACGGACAGATCGCGGCGGCGGACGGCGATCACCGTCTTGAGGTGGTTGACGATCATCATGGTCATGCGGCCGGAGTACGCCAGGCGGTTACTGACGAAGCTCAGAAACTTTGCAAAGATTTTGAAGTAAAGCGCCAAAAGAATAGCGGTGTTGACGGCATTTTTAAGAAACTGTCGCACTGCCAAAAAGAAGTCGTCCCCATCTTGGTCTCGCTGGCAGTGCGTTTTGAGAGCCAGAGCGCACTCACAAATCACGTCCAGCGTCATCCCTTGGTAGGTGGTGTGCCAGTCGACGGGTTCTCCCCGCGCAACTTTCTTTGAGACGATAGACAACAGCTCGTTCATCTTCTCGTTCATGATGCCGGCCATGGACTTCATCTTCACCATGGAGAAGGTCGGGGCGAGCACTGAGCGCACGTCCTTCCACCGCTGGTCACGCAGGCCCACCAGGCTGTCCACGACGGGCTGGGCGTCGATCACCAGAGTCGGTCGATTAGCGAAGATTGGAAATTCACGCACCAGGATGTCCCTAACGAGGTCCAGGTCAGCCACCACCATATTCGGCTGCCAACCAACGTAGTAACCGAACACTTTGCCATACCGCTTCATCCACTGGCCAATCACCCTGGTGGGCAGCGCGCCCCTCCCACGCAAAATGTGGTTGCTACCGTAGATGAGGTGCGGAGGGACATATTGGATGCCAAGGCGAGCGAAGAGGGCGTGCTGGTGACGGCGGTGCTGAACCCAGTAGGTGACATAGGCCAGCGCTGCCGCCACTAGCAAACCCCAGGTGACCATGGCGGCTCCCTGTATCACCTCCATTACTGGGAAGAGAAGAAATGAGAAAGAGTCAAGACAAGGTAAACCTCGACGCCTCCGAGACTAGCTAATATGGTTGCACAGATGGTCATGGTATAATGCTGAAGAATCTATATAGGTATGAACTACTACTACTACTACTACTACTACTACTACCACTACTACTACCACTACTACTACTACTGCTGCTGCTGCTGCAGACAAAGCTTCTGCAACATTTGATTCATTAACACGACTTTTAGTATTACTCTTCACAGGGACGTTACATTTTTTTCTGTGGTTTCTCTGAATAGAATTACCTGGACAAAAGTGCAGCTACAGAGGCTCCCGTGATAAGCGATGCACTTGGATGTGAGGGGAAGACTGATAATATGTGGCCGTGAGAGGTGAGTAGTACCTGTCAGTGTATGCATATGGGCCCCTCACGTCCCCTACCACCCGCGATAACACTATATAATTTCACCTCGATAACACTCGGTACAGAGGTCGATCGTCATCCAGGTGTCGGGAGCTAAGGATCTCCCTTGCTCTGAGCCTTGGAGGAACGGGCGGGGGTGGGGGATGAGAGCTAATTGGGGCCTTTTTTATATTTTTTAGTAAAGGAAAAGAGAGAGAGAGAGAGAGAGAGAGAGAGAGAGAGAGAGAGAGAGAGAGAGAGAGAGAGAGAGAGAGAGAGAGAGAGAGAGAGAGAGAGAGAGTATACCATTCTTGATGATCAATAGATTATCACGTATTTCGAGGAGACAGAACAATTCATAAGCTGGTGGAAGTGAGACTGACCTCTCATCCAAGCCCAGACTATCAGTCCCGATTACCCGTGTGACCTCAGGCATAGATGGAAACAAATTAGGTACCCCGCCCCCCCACCCCCCACCCTGATGGAAGTACGTGGGAGTTGAAAAGTATAGGGACTGGAAGCAATAATGACAGCAATATGGAAACGCGACGGTGATTTCAGCCCAAGTGACAAGCAACATTGAGTGAGTGGGCGTATAGGGTTTCCTTACCCCAGATTATAATTAAAGCCAAGGATTCTAGGGTAATATCTATCTGTGGTTCAAGTCTTGCCCACCGCGAGAGTGACCCGCCTCTTTGAAAAGCCTCCCGTAGAAGTAGTTGGGATTTCCATGGACTCTTTTGTGATTCTAGAGATAGTTTTATACAGCTTCTACATCTTGGGCGGGTAAACAAACGATTCATCTGTGACTTCGGGAGAAATTATAGTCGTTAAATAGTAGGTGAATGATCCAATTTATATGATATCTTAGGAAGGAGTATACTGAGATTTAAAGTGATAGCTTATATAGTTTTACGCGGCTTCTACAACATGGACGGGAAAACAAACGATTAATCTGTGACTTCGGGAGAAATTATAGTCGTTATATAGTAGGTGAATGATCCAATTTATATGATATAGGAAGGAGTATACTGAGATTAAAGTGATAGCTAGTTTTACGCGGTTTCTACAACTTGGACGGGAAAACAAACGATTAATCTGTGACTTCGGGAGAAATTATAGTCGTTATATAGTAGATGAATGATCCAAGTTATATGATATCATAGGAAGGAGTATACTGAGATTTAAGTGATAGCTAGTTTTACGCGGTTTCTACAACTTGGACGGGAAAACAAACGATTAATCTGTGACTTCGGGGGAAATATATAGATTTACTAATAGTGCTTCTGGAACCCGATACGTTTAAGCCTCCCTGTAGAAGTATAGTCAGGATTTCCATGGACTTTTTTGTGATGGTAGTGATGGTTGTACACGACCTCTACATCTTGCACGGAGGAAAAAAAAAATAAAATCTACAAAACCCGATTAATTTCTGTGGCCTTGTAAAATATAGAACGGTATTATTTATAAGACACGTCTCACATTAACTATTTCTAAAGGTCAAATAGGGGGTCAATCGGGTTCTGATGAGTGTTTCTGTAGATTCACGGTACAGAAGAAGGGTCACACTCATAAAACCATTCCTGGAAATGCCCAATTAAAACTCCTACGAAAGCCTTGTCAAATAATTATGTGAACTTGGGCGATGAAAAGTTTAGTAATACTTAATACGGCCCTATAATAGTCGCAATGAGAACCCTTTGCCTTTACGAATACGAATAAATAAAAACACATAAAAAACCGATTAATCTCTGTGGCCTTGTGAAATCATGGCATATGAAATAGTCGTCAATGAGAACCCGCTGCCGCTTTACGAATACGTGGAGATAAATAAAACCACATGTTAAAAAACCGATTAATCTCTATTAGCCTTAGAAATCTGTGGCCTTATGTAATAGTCGTAATGAGAACCATTTGCCTTTACGAATACGAATAAATAAAAACACATAAAAAACCGATTAATCTCTGTGGCCTTGTGAAATCTGTGGCCTTATGCAATAGTCGGAATGAGAACCCGTTGCCCTTACGAATACGAATAAATAAAACCACATAAAAAACCGATTAATCTCTGTGGCCTTTTGAAATCTGTGTTTTATGCAATAGTTTGGAATGAGAACCCGTTGCCCTTACGAATACGCACCCAAGTCAATAATCGTCATCACCATCACGTCATCATCAGGCGCTGGAGGGGACGTCAACCTGCTGGCGAGGCGAGTGACCTTCAGGAGACAGCCCGCATTGTTTGGACGGAAAATGGCTGTGGACGACGATTTTGACATCCCAGGTGAGACATTGCTACCTGATTACAATACCTCTCTTGGAGGTCCTGGTTTAGTCCCTTTAAGAGCGTGTTAAAAGTGCGGAGATGAGGGAGAAATAAGGAAATGGAAGAGGTATAGGAGGGTGTGTGGGAGAGGCTTGGGTCATTTGAGATCTACAGTGACCTTATCTTGTACCTTTGGAAGAGAGAGGATCACAGGTGCTAGTAATATAGAGTACTCGTTTTTTCTTCACCCAGTGCTGCGAAAAGTTAAACTGTCGTACGATCTCAGGATGTACATGAAATTCCTGCAGGCCCTGGGACTTATAGAAGATCCTACATGGCAATAGTTCTGACTTTAAGGATGGCAGAAGTAATACCATGTTCTCTATATTGTATGCAAGGGAAATCTTGCTAACTACTAGGAAGAGAAATAATACACAGTTACCTTATTTTTACCTGTGGAAGAAGAGGAGAAAATGAACCAATGGAGGAGTTGTATCAAATGAAGGGCTAAAGGGAATGCAGGAATACCATTTTTTTCTTCGTCAGTGCTGGCCGTAAATAAACTCTACCTATTTTGATCTATTAATTGTAACATACAGATTTCAGGTATGTATAGGGTATCCTGCGGGCCCTGTAGGAATTATTCAGTAGAACTCCCTACGTGGGCAATATTTGATACATTAAGGATGGCAAGAAGTAATGTGTTCTCTATATTTTTTGTATGCTAGTATGCAGGGGAGTCTTATATACTACTGTGTGTTGGTTGTCATACAGTCACCAAGGTAAACAATGTAAGGTGTGTGTAGGGTGAAGATTGGTTTCACCTGTATGCTAGTGTGCAGGGAAAGACTACTACTAATGGGTGGTTTGTCATGTACAGTCTTAGGGTTAACAATGCAAGGTGTGTGTATGGTGAAAATTAGTTTTTTTATTAAAGGCACTTGACATCTTTATTTCCCATTCAACCAGCTGCTCTTCATGTTGTCATATATGTATTCTAGTTACAGTTTTAACCTTTGTAGCATACCTACATATTTTGGTAGTCATTAATCAAGCATGTTCATCTACTGTTTTATATGTTTCCACTTAATTTTCACCCCTGACCAATTGAGCCACTCCCTTGCCAAATCATTGTAAATATGAGGTAGAAATAGCCGTAAGTGTAAATAATTGAGCATCGTACTCTAATGAAACTATGGATGGATTTCTACTAACATTTTGCTGACAGCAGCCTTTAAGATAGATTTTCATCATTTTTATTATTATTATTATTGCAGATACAGGAGCTGTCTTCACATTGGTGTAAGAGCAGGTTTGCCGACAATGCTCAAATCAAAGTTTTGGATCAAGAAACTGACATCATAGTGTGAGATAGCATCGCGGGGATGAGCACACAGCTGTCTTGGACAGGTAGCCTTCTTCTTCTTCTTCTTCTTCTTCTTCATTTAACTTCCCTATTTTCCTTTATGGTGGTGTAAGAAAACATAAGCTAGCAATCCTTATCTCACTCACTTCTGCATATTAAATACAGTACCCTCTCGAGGATTTCGGGCTATCTGAGTTT